>NC_043959.1:17638452-17807750 GCF_902148855.1 Sphaeramia orbicularis | reverse complement strand
TTCTGACCTGTGGCTCTCAGGAAATGGAGCGATGCCTGAGCTGGTGGCTGACCCGCACGATCGACTCTGAAAGGAAAGAAGAAAACCAGGAAGAGGAGAGTGACTACATTTGAAAGTGGCTGCAAAATAATTATAATTGTGCAAAAAAAATTAGAATAAGGTACTTTTACAGAGTTTTTTCCAATATTATAAAACATGAAACATCATTCTGATCCTTATGTGCAGTAAGTTGTGCACATAATCTTCTGTTCTGCACTAGCACTTAAAAGGGACAGCTGAATGTTTATTTAGTCCTTGAACACACAAGCACAAATGTTGTTTTGTACTATACTTGTAGTGTATTGACTGTGCTGTTTTGTAATGTACTGCACTGTCTTGCTCTGTACTGCACTTATTCCACGGATCACTGTTATTTATTTAGTAAGTGGGGACTGCGGATGAAAATTAGCACAGATGCTACTCTGGCATATTTACTGTTTATACTGAACTAGAATGTTAAATGTGTTCATTAATGTGCACTGTCCCATCTAAATAAAGATACATACAATAACAATGCAGTATTTATCAAAATATAAGTGCATTCTTTTTGTTCAGACTTGGGTTCATAGGTATACATACTGTTAATATTGTTCATGATATGCATATTGTCACTGTTAATACAGTAAATACAATAAATCTATTCATATTTTGTCCATTTTACCACTCAGCCAACTCTGGTCAGAGGGGTATTGTAATTGTTTTGTCTGTCTGTCTGTCTATTCTGGTCCGAGGGGTATTCGTGCGTAACACATTGTTTATTTTTCATTCTATTTAGCTCTATTCTGATGTTACTTTGTAAAACATTTGTATTCTTTTGTCTTCTTATTTTTAGTTTTTGTTATTTTATATTCATTCTGTTCTTATTCTGTAGTACTGGTGTTTTGTTAATATTCTTGCACTAACTGGAGTATGCACGATAATATAAAGGCATCTTCTATTCATATAATACACTGCAATGTTAGTAATTAAATTATGTGTGCTGTAAACAGGAAGAAATAGGACTATTATTGGTGAATGAATCCATATTCTGGGATGTGCTCACCGTCCTCTGGTGGAGCAGGAAATGGCTCCTGACATCTTGGGAGGCGTACGAGCTGGAAATAAGAGGAACTGAGTCACCAATGAATGAAGAAAAAAAAGCTACTCAATCAAAATCACAACCACAAAATGAGTTTAAGTGGAAAAATCCTAGAATTACAAAGAATAAAAATAAGAAACATAAAAACTCTCTTAACCCAGTCTGACCTAAGCACTGTTGGAATATTTAAAAATAAATAGTTTTCTATGGTCAACAGTCTTAAAGGTAAGAACATGTACTAGGTATGAAAATGTCTCATACACACCAACTTCAACTCCATTTTACAGAATTTACAGAAAAAAATGATGAAAATTATGACCAAAAAAAAAAAAGTCAGATAAGACCTTTTAGCTTCAGCATCAGTCTGATCTTAGAGAATTCAAACTAAAATTAAACCCTGAATCCCAATAACTGCTGCTGTGACGTGGACGTACAGATGGCATTCTTTGGCTGGAAGATCTCCTTGTAGTCCTCTGCATTGTGGATCTCTGCTGAAGACACCTTCTCGTCCCCCTCGTCCTCACTGGGACTCCGCCTCTCACCTTCAGGGCTCCGCCGGTCGCTGTCTGAACTCTGCTTCACCCTGATGACGTTCAAACACATGACGAGTTTTATTTAGTTACATAGAGCTGGTCTCTATAAGAAGAACCCAAGCAGTGTTTCCTGCTTCTACAGATCTGCACTGATTATTTCTGCCTGTCCATCACTGTCAGAGGGACGGTGAATGTACAATATATGGACAAAAGTATTCAGACACGTTGAATTCAGGCGTTTCTTTTCTAACAGGGGTCTGGGACACGAAACGATAATGACTAATGTCAAACTTTAAGGAATACTGATGTTTCTGTGTCCGATCCTCATGAACAGGACATCTTACAGCTGTAGACATGATGTGTCCCAATATTTATGTCCATATAGTTTAGAAACAGCAATATTTCCTCAAAGTGAGATATGAACAAAGTAGATGGTTAGTTGTGGTAGAAAATTATTATTTAGTTAGTGCACAAAAAATATCTTAGGAATTTAGAGGTAGAACATTTAAAATCATAGTCATGGATTTAAAAAAAGCAACAAAAAAAACCCAAAAAAACAATGCTGAGAGAAATTAACCCATAAAAACCCAAACATTCACCACCGACCAAAACCATCTACTGATATAAACTGTTTAACACCTGTTGATCCACTAATCCTATCAATCCATGTCAATAACTGGTATAAAATACAGTTCTTCATCTTTTCATGGTCATCAGATATGACCCATTTGGACTTCAGAGGCTCCATAGTTACCATGGAAACACCGTCATCTTCTACAACACTGATTCACCAGTAAAACCCATAGAGTTGGATCAATGACAGTGGATGGACACACTGGGTTTATGTTCAGTTAATGACAGATTGGACTAAAAAAGACAATTCTTCTGCAGTTTTCTCTGTTTTGATATAATAACCCAATTTTAATCTGAGCTTTTATGAACATTTTTCATGATCAGTAAATTAAAAATAGGAAAATACATGATTTATACAGATAAAGTACAAAATACAGATGATAATATTATAAGTAAATGATGATAAATCACTTAAGAAAGGTTAGATATAGAGAAAATTTCAATTGGGAAGTGACGTAGAAGTAGCGCTGGGTCTTTATGGGTCAAGTCCAAACCATCTCTGAGGCATTTCGGAAACAAAGATAACAATTTAACCCAAACTAACCAATGCAATGATATTTATCCCATAATATAAAACTATATTCTGACATAATCATTATTGCTTTGTATCCCAGACCCCTGTTAGAAAAGAAACACCTGGATTCAATGTGTCCACATACTTTCGTCCATGTAGTGTACCTCTGTGCGCTGCAGGTGGTTGTGGGTCGTTCGTAGCTCCTTCTCAGAGCGGCTCCTTTCGGATCCTTGGGGTCTGTGAGCGGCTGATTGTCCTGAATGATGCCCTGGATCACGGAAGCCGCCGGTCTTCTTCACCTTCTTCAGGTCGACCACGTAAGACGAGACGGTGGAGAGCTGGTGTGAAACGCTGATCTGGGAAAAGGACAGCGACGCGTACATCTTCAAGTCAAGTTCTAACAGCGGCTTCAGGTTGAAACGGTCTAAACATGTTCTGTGCTGTTTTTGTCGGCTCCTGAAGTGGAAATGCAGCTTATCTGTACAACTTTCTCTTCTGTTGGTTCTGTTGTTACATAACTGTTTACTAAAGCAAACACAGGCTTTTTATTTACAAGGACATACATACCCGTCATGTGACTCTACATCATGAATCCATGCAACAGTGTGTCCATTCTTAAGGTAACATAAAACACTAACATCTCAACAGTAGAAAAAGGCCACAAGAGTCTGGTTTTGACCAACTCTATATGTAAAGTGTCATGAGATAACTTTTGTTATGATTTGGCGCTATATAAATAAAATTTGATTGATTGATGAGTTCTGCTCTGTCTGGTTTTAGAGACAGGTGTGTGCAGTGTCCTCAGTCGTGTCACATCTAAACTCATCCCTCAAAACAGAAGGAGAAATAAATATATTTGGGTGCTTCTCTGAAACTGGTCCAAAAAACAGGACATGGGGCTAAAAATTCAAACCAGATGTAGACTGATGTTATGAAGCAAGTTTAGAAGCACTTTGGGTCTATTTTAAAAAGAAATATTTACTGAGATAAAAGAGAAGCTTTTTTTCAGATAAAACACATTTTTATATTGTTTTATATTATATTTAATACAAAAATCTGCATGTACCACGGTCAAAAGAACATGAAAATGATGCACTATTTTTTTTTAAAAATATCTTTTTATTCTCTCACAGATATATTTTGGAAATTGAACTAATTATTCAAAGCAGAGTGTTTAACAAAAATGACCGCTGTTGAAAAGTCATTCAGCATTTATTTGTGTTTAAATGTTCAGGTTCCACATGTAACACCAGTGGACACGATGGGTTCCACACCAAACCTGGAATGAGACTGATGAAAAACCCACATGTGTGGATTAGAAAAACCACTAGGATCAACACATTTAACACAGTGTCTTTATTTAGAGTCTATAGAAGACCATTTACACACATGTTTTCACATCTAATGCACTGACACCTAGGGAGATTTAATGTCTATATTTGGGTCCTATTTTGGACCTAATATTTTTATTAGAAATTGATTAATTATGGGATGGCTCAGAGCAAGAGTATAATTTTTTTGCATTTATCTGAGGTCACCATTAGGTTACATCCTGAGGGGAAATATGTCTACATTTCTCTTATTATTGAGTTTAAAAAGCTGGAAAAGTGCCAGGTACCAAATAAACCCAATTTCATAGAAACATCCATATATGCTCATTTCAGGCCTGAAAAGCAACAAAGCTTCAGATGGACTTTACACAGTGCTGTATTTTTGTGTTCCACATAAGGATCAGAATAGAACAGCAGAATCCTGGTCTAAAAGTCCAGCACATATCCAGACCCGGTTACTCACCAGCTGCTGGCTGCAGATGGACAGGTCCGAGACATTGCCCCAACCCACCGACACCGTTGTCAAAGCAGCGGTCCGGTTCCCAGCCGTACACCCTCAGGGAGTCTGTGGCCCCACTGTACAGACAACTGGCCGTCTGGGCTGAAGAGTACACACCTGAAACCACAGGGGTCAAAGGTCACTGTCCAGCAACAGACTGCTCATTATACTACTAATACTGTGACTGCGCACACCTGACGGGACTGGTGTTTCCCTCCAACGAGCCGATCATGGTAAACTTCTCCAGATCCCACAACTTGATGGTTTCTGGGGCACATGGAATAAAAACAAAAAGGTAATTAACAACACACACAATAAAAACTACACACATTTAAAACAGACTAACTACTGAACAGTGATATTTGAGATTGAACTGTTCTGAATGTGGAACCTGAACTAAAAAAAAAAAACCAAATTGTTAACATCTTCAGTGTAATTTTGGCATTTGCCAGGTTTGGCTCACAGGCCGTATGTTTGACACCCGCGCTCTAAATGATGTGTAAGAGTCAGCGGTGGTACCTGTCGGAGCTGCCCGAGGCCAGCAGGTACTCGTTGGGGTGGAACTGGACGATGTTGACGGCTGCTGTGTGAGACTTGAATTCCGTGATCGTCTTCCCCTGAGTCAGGTCCCACAGCTGACGGACAAGAGGGTAGCTCAGCAAACCAACAGCGAAAACTATTTCACTTCATGATACTGTATCAATATTAAAAAGTACTGTATAGATATTTTTAGGTATTTATTCAAATGCAGATATGGCGGAGGTTCATTTTTGTTTTTTTGGTTTTCTATATTGTTTATACCCTATTTACTATGATTTAACACTGTTTTATTAAAAAATGGTTATTGAAGCATCCTAAAACCACTTTTTAATGTCTGAGAGGCAGATGTTAGTTCCTTTGGAAACTAGGAGAATTTGAAAAATGTTGTGATATAGCATTAGATCCTGTTCTGATTAAATAAAAATGTGTTTAGTACTTGTACATAATTCTGGTGTAATTCAATTCTTCCAGGAAATAATCTTAAAAAAAAAATTAAAAAAAAAAAAAAAATTGCCTTTTTAACAGTATCATGATATATTGTAACATTTTGTGTCACCAGATTCTTGCCAATACACACTCCTAGTACTTACACTTATAAAGAAACAAAAATTAATAAAGTAACTAACCAATAAATGATGCAGTTGTAGAAAATCAGAAAAAATGATGTGACTGCACAAAAACATTCAGATGTTGCAGCTCACTCTGTGTTCTGTGAATGTTTCTATAATCAGTGTCCAGCTCCGCAGTGCCTCAGTAAGCAGATTAACATTTTTCTACTGTGGGGAATGTCCCACTACTATAACTGCCACAGAGTTTTAACACTGATCCACTCTTCTCAATGGAGGTGGATGGGAAGGCAGGGAGAAAGCAAATATTCCACACCTGTATGTTGATGAAAAGGATCAGTCATGAATGGCCATGCTGGAAATTATGTCTTAATGGTAGTATTTTAAGATCACTAGTTAATTACATAATGTTCATGTGAAAATGGTTCATTCAGGTGACAAATAAAGGCAGATTTCTCATGGTAATTTAACATACTTTATCATGAGATGAGCTTTGATATGACATTTTCAGCTCACACCAGTTGACAGAGTTGTCAAAATGCCACTAAACAAGTTGTAAACAACATTTTATTTCTCAAAACATTTTCCTGAAATTAAACCTATTATCCTAAGGAGACGGACTGTGTTTCTTGAGCCGACAACAAAATTAATTAATTAGAGAATACTGCAGTGTCTGAACTCTGCTACTTCAGTGTTTAAAGTTTAAATTCTACCTCAACAGAACAAGATTAACCAGATGGAAATCAGAAACTATCTAATGGGTTCAGTTTTCACCTGATGGTTGCAGTCGTCGCTGGCCGAGGCCAAACCACTTCCCGTCTGGACTGAAGGCCAGACTCCGTACAGCCTGCGTATGACCCTGCAAACAAAAAACCAACAAATCCTCTTAAACACTTTTTGTATTAGAATTATGACTGAAATTATGTTGAAAAGTGATAGAAAAAACTCCTCCTAACCAGCGAGATGGTACAATGTGACCAAAATCCACATCTGAACAGCAAAATAAGCCCATTTAAATACTGACCTTACACTAAACACATAGCCTTTCCTCCGTACATCCCACAGCTGCAGTATACAAAACAGGATTTAGAGTTACAACAATACACACACAAATAAACAGCACACATTATAACCTCTGAGGTAGACAGGCTCAGGTGTACATTAGTGTACAAACACACCTTAATGTTCGTGTCCATGGAACTTGAGGCGATAAAGTCTCCGAATGGATGGAAGCCCAGGCTGGTGATGTTGGCTTTGTGTCCCATCAGAGTCCTTAAAACTGAAGAACACACACTTGATGAGCAGGTTACACTCCCATTTCTACAGGAAGATGAATGACTGCATTTCATCTTCAGTCATGAAATTAACTGTAGACTAGAAACAGACGATGGATTACATCAAATAAAGGCTCTGTTTCCAATACTACTTAAAAAGTTAATTACCCTCCTGCCAATGTTCATTGAATTTGAGAGGTGATGTTGGGTTAGGGTTAGGATTAGGATTAGGGTTACAAAAGTAGCACTGGGTCTGTATGGGTTAAATGAACAATCTCTACAATTCACCAGTAATAGACTAGAGACCTCTGTGATATCAGTCTTGACATAAATGACTAATTGTGGCAGTGACTGTGCAGAGAAAGCCTCAACAGACTGGGTCTCACTTTTCGCAGCCTCAAGGTCCCAGACTCGTATGGATCCGGACTGTGACCCGGTGACGACCTGCTCCTCGGACGTATTGATCTGGACACACTCCACTGGGTTTTTGTGACCCGTCAGACTCTGAGGAGTAAACAAACAACACACGCATTCAGGATATTCTAATAGAAGTCTTAATCTGTAACCAGATCTAGTTATTAGTGAAGTATCACAACACACAGTACCGACCCAGCAGAACTGAACCAGACAGGGCTGCAGAAATTTAAACTGTTCAACACATTTTTCTTGGTAGTTTGTGTAGGTTCAACTGGACTCGTTTGGCAAAATGAGTCCAGTTGAACCTAGAAAAACTGCCAAAAAAAACAATGACCTGGAGAGAAGAGAAGAGAAGAGAAGAGAAGAGAAGAGAAGAGAAGAGAAGAGAAGAGAAGAGAAGAGAAGAGAAGAGAAGAGAAGAGAAGAGAAGAGAAGAGAAGAGAAGAGAAGAGAAGAGAAGAGAAGGAGGAGGATGAGAACAGAATGAATTGAATAGAATAGAATTTATTGTCATTACACAGGTAGTGAAATGAAATTGCAGGTGGTCTCTGCCAGCAACAGTGCATTTACAGTTAGAAACAACACAATACAGACATATATTAAAAAAATAGTGTGCAACAGAAATATGTGCAAATTGGAGATATATTGAATAAAAGGCCCTCAGTTACTTGCAGTTGGAAGTTTCACAAAATTCAAAGTAATGAATTATTTCTGGTGATGTTACACTGACAAACAATGGATTGTTTTTGACATTCACAGAAGCTTTTAAGTCTCTATTGTGAAATCAGTCAACACTGGGTTAAACTTACATTTCAGTTCATTTCCTCACAGCATCTGATAAAGAAAACAAAGTTGGACCAGAACTCTGTTCAGGCTAAAGAGTTAAGGAAGATTCCAATTAGGATGAGAACATTTTAATATCTGCTTCGGAGGCCCAATTTCATCAGAAAGACAGACGTAACACCGTTGTTCTGGTTCAGACAGGCCTATCTGACTGCCAGGTGGCTCTGAGGTTAAGACGTGGCCAACATGTGATCGCCAGACTGACTGAGAGGATCAGGACTCAGGAATAAACGGTGACACCAGCACCTATGTGAAAATATTGCGTAGAAAAAGGAGGCCTTGACTTATTTGAACTTTTTATTTTATAGCAAATACTCCACATCATGACCTCATTACACTCTGCTTTGAATGTTCTTCCATTTAGTCCAATTAAAAATGATCTGGTTTTTGTCATATATTTCTTTGCATAAATTAAAAGAGCATTAACATTAGCATCTAATATTAAAATAAACATGACTTGCCATTAGCTTCCATTTAGTTCAACAGATGAAAAACATGCTAATAAATATGTACTAATGTTAACTTTTATGTACTAACATTCTGTTTCAAGGGAATTCTTTGATTATGTTAATAAGGGAGGTAAGGATTTTTTTTTTCTTGTTCCTTTTTCCATCCTAGCTTTACATATCAGTAGTTTGGATTACAGTAAATGTTTAGTTATAATGATGTATGATAATGCTAAATACAAAATGAGTCTGAACCTGAAACAAAACTAAACGTGGTGAGTAGATAAGTACTTACCATGACACAGTTGGCTTTGTTGATCGCCCAGATGTTGACCCTGCAGTCCTCCCCTCCGGTGGCCAGCAGGCGGCCGGAGCCTTTCCCCAGAGCTAAACAGGAGACGTTACTAGTGTGAGCCTCGAACTCATCTGCGAGAAACAAACACATGAAGGGCGAGTTTAGATGTGAGCTTAGATGTGCAAAAATCTGAGTCCACCTTAGCTTTGTTCTTTTAAAATGACTGAGGTGAACATATACATATTTATTGCACAGTCTCTTTTGTTCAGATACAACAAGAAAATACAGGAAATATGGTCACAGCCTTAAAAGACACACAAAAAACTTAAAGGTTAAAGTCACTATTTAGTTGGACCTCTGACCCCATGATAAGAAGCAGCACAAACGGTTAGAAACATCTGACATGTGTTGAATGAAACCTGGAATAAAACACCAGAAAATGAATGTAATAAATCTAATATTGTCTGAAAAGAAGGATCAGAGACATGTTTAAAAGTTTAAAGGGAGGTCACACTAAGTAATGACCACTTTAGTTATAGAAGTTGTTTTTTTCCTGAAACTTTTGTTTTTACTGCTCATACTTCACATATATCCAGATTGGATCTAAATACAGATACTGAGAAAGGGATACATGTGGTCATTAGAACTTTACTAACCCAACAAACCAGTGGCAGCTTCTCATCTTTCAGAGAGGGGAAGCTCATTGTCAGCTTACATAAAAAAAAAAGTCAAGTTATTTAAACATAAATTTGGCCCTCTGTCCCTTTTTAACAAAATGGTCAGTGACCTTATCGTACCAAGTAACAAGAAAACGTTGAAATTATGCTAAATTGAAACAAGGAAGTACAATGAGTGTGTTTTATTTCCAGTGCAAGAAATGAACAAATAATTTCGTAGTGGTTTCTCTCTTGATTTCACAGCAGAATGCGCGACGGTATTAAACTGAACTCTGTCAAGTGAAGGAGTAGATCTGAAAACAGCTGTCAGTCAAACCAGATTCAGCCTTTCCACTGATCCACCTTTGCCTTAAGAGTCTGGTTTTGACCAACTCTATATGTAAAGTGTCATGAGATACTTTTGTTACGATTGGCAATATACAAATAAAATTTGATTAAATTTGATTGATCCTTCAGTCACACATGGAAGCCCAGCGTCCAGCCCAGCCGAGCTCTGCCCACAGCTCCATTCACCCCCAGAGATGCCAAGCATCAGGGGTGGGACAACATCATGACATTTATCCAATTACTGTCCAGTTTTGAGGCAATGAAAAAAACTGTTCCACTCAGTCCGATTGAAGTGCATGAATGCTGAGCGTCTACGGGCAAATGCGTTGACCATAGATCGTATGAGGAAAACAGTGCAACGGGAATGTATGAGAAGTGAACAACATCGAGTCCGTTGATTTGTGATAAAACTGATTCTGAACGAGCTCGTCTTTGAGATGAATGTGTTCTAACACATTTGGAGTCAATGAAATGTCAACACAACCGTAGATATTTAACCACTTAATTTCGTAATTTTAGGGGAAGCAAGCTTCCCTTCCAGTCTTTGAGAAATCGCCACTGCAACAAACCTAATGTTGGACTAGGATTTTTACACAGTGATCCATTTATTGACAGACAAACTTTTATTAAATTCATGGGACTATGCAGAATCCTGATGCTCTACTCCATATACTTCATTAGTCCTGAATAAAAACATAAACAGAGCGCCACAGATCTTGCTATAGAGTAAATACACCTTCAGTACAGGATATAGTATTCTTCTAAGATACCGGATGATACTAGAAAAGAAGGAGAGTATTAAATATTTACAATAGTACACAATATTCCTTAACCTTTGAGCTTATGGATGTGTAAAGATCATAAGGATGGAGCACACATGAAAAGGATTTAAAATATTTCATGAGCACAGTTATTGTGATGAGGCGTGTTTTGCTTTGGTTTGGTGTAGGCACACTGTACATCAGACTGAAAACAGAGCTCTGTTTTGTCAGTATATGAGCATTTTATTCAATCTGAAATAGACGTTAAGAGGAAAAACAAGGTTTTTACTCACGGAGTCTCCATGAAATCTTGGTGGTGGTGCTGGCCGCAGCCATTGTGGTCACCCTGACGGAGCGGCTGCTTTATGTGAATTCCTCTGATGCTGCTGATGTTAATGCAGGAACACCAGGGTCGGACATCAGCTCCTCAATTAATCTTAATATTCTTCACCTGCAGAGACACAAAGTCTGTGTTCACTTCAACCACTGCGGTTTAATCTATAACCAACTAGAAGCACTTGGAGAGAGCAGAGCCGATCAGTGCCTGCCCCCCCCCAATCACCACCAAAATCTAATCATTTGTTCTTTTTGCCACTATCAACATTTCCTGAAATTTTCATCCAAATCCGTCCATAACTTTTTGAGTTATCTTGCACACGGACAGCCAAACAGACAGACAAAACCAATGCAGGCAAAAACAGAACCTCCTTGGCGGAGGTAACAAACTGTCCTCTTAATTTTGTCTTCAGGTACAGGAATAACCCTGCACTGACAGCTAAAGTAAGACAGCATTGGTTGTAAATTCTCTCTGGCTTCAGATGATCCTCAAATACTCAATATATTTTCAAATGTGACAAAGATTAATGTGCATCTAAAAAAATGTTAGTAATTTTTAGGTTGATGTATGAATTCATTTTCAGCTCTAATGTACATTGGAGGTGTAGTGACACTAAAATGATGTTCTCAAATGTGTTGTCAAATGTATTACTGAACATGATTTTCACACCTATTGTTTGTGTGTACAGTGTGTATATTCCTGTCCCCTCTGGGAAATTCTCACCTTAAAAGTTAATTTGTTTATCTACTGTACTTATATATGTCCTTGCAATGCCACAACTTGTTTTTTCAGTGGACATTAAAACGGTTTCAATCTAATGACAATTATCCTGCTCATTTCCACTTTCAAATAGAGTAGCTGCTGCTGATATTTCAACACAGATTATTAACCGGTGTTATCATAATTATAAAGCATTTATATGTATTGAAATTCTATTATTAATTTGCTTGATTTTTTCCTAATCAAGGAAACGTAGCAGCTAGAAATTAAATAAACTGTGACACATATGACTGGGCTATATAACTGCATTTCCTGGTCAGGTAAGGGAATGTGATTGGACACAGAAAACTGTGAAACAGCAACAACGTAAAGTTTAAAAACAGTTTCGTTAGCCAACTTAGCTAATAGTGTTATTAGTAAGCTACCTAACACAAGTAAGCTAATTAGACACCAGGTCAGCTAACTGCCAAACACAGGGTCCAAAGCCATTAAAACCTAGTCATTTATACCCATATAACTCTGTGTTCACTAACACTGTTTTTGAGTTAGCTGCTAAGACTTGAGCTCGGCTGGTAAACTCACCTAAACGGACGCTAGTTAAGGTTAGCTAACTAGTCTCTTATACAGTCAATTAGCAGGGCTGGTGTGTTGGACTAAAGTGTTTCCGAGCCCAAACACTTGGCGGTGACTTTACCTCTGAATGTCTGCCGCCGTGACCCATCGGAGTGGCCGGAGAGGTTCAAGTTTAAACGCTTCTAAAGCTAATCTGACCGCGGCCGATGACAACTTGTTGACAGTCTGGTTACCTGCTGAGCTGCAGCTAAGCAACTGGACCACAGGCAACACGTCTTCTTCTTTTACACAATTTCCGGCAGACCGTTGAGTGTAAAGCACAGTGCTGCCTTCAGCGCCCCTGGTGGTCGAACATAGAATAGACTGTACCATAAAAACATGCGAAACTAGAAAAGCACTCAGAGAGCACAGACCTCCGCAGTACCCCCCCCTCCCCCCCACCATCACCACCAAAATTTAATCATTAGTTCCTTGTGTCAGTATCAACATTTCCTGAAATTTTCATCCAAATCTGTCCGTAACTTTTTGAGTTATCTTGCACACAGACAGACACACAGACACACAGACAGACAGACAGACAGACAGACAGACAGACACACAGACACACAGACACACAGACAGACACACAGACACACAGACAAACAGACAGACAGACAGACAGACAGACAGACACACAGACAGACAGACAGACACACAGACAGACAGACACACAGACAGACAGACAGACACACAGACAGACACACAGACAGACAGACAGACAGACACACAGACAGACACACAGACACACAGACAGACAGACACACAGACAGACAGACAGACACACATACAGACACACAGACACACAGACAGACAGACACACAGACAGACAGACAGACACACATACAGACAGACAGACACACAGACAGACAGACACACACACAGACATACATACAGACACACAGACAGACAGACACACACACAGACATACATACAGACAGACAGACAGACAGACACACACACAGACATACAGACAGACAGACAGACACACAGACATACAGACACAGACAAACCAACGCCGGCAAAAACATAACCTCCCTGGCGGAGGTAATAATACAGATACATATTAGTTGATATTATTATATATCCACCTTCTTTTGTATTTGGTGGCTGTCTTTTAAATATTTTTGATCTTTTATGTTTATGAGATAAATACTATGTTGAGTCTGTCACCAGAGTTAATAATATACTACCTTATCTTATATGGAGAAACATGTTAAGTTTGCCATGTACCAAGCCTTTGAAAAGTTAAATAAAAACTTGAATCCCCCCCAATAAATAAATATTTAAATAAATAAATAAATAAAAACATGCTATATAGAATCTAACAACTCTTATCTAGAATCATTTGTAAAAAATAAATAAATGAATAAATAAATAAATAAATAAATAATCAGGAACAATAACATGACAATCAATAACTAGAGAGTCAAACTAAGGTGACAAAAAATGGTTAGTAAATGAAATGAAATAATGTGTATAACTGTATATATTTTAATAATACAATATTTATTCCTGACTACAGCATTTACTATAAAACATCCTGGAAAAATATAACTTCCTGAGCTTTGAAAGCCTCACTGATCTCTGTTTTCTGAAATTAGTTCACAAATGTATTAATAAATCGGCACCAGAGTCACTTCATGGTTTCATCCAAAAACAGGACGGTAGCAGAGTCACCAGCAGCTTTGTAAACAGTAACTGTAAACTATTCACCACAGGACCACATTTGGATGATCAGTTTTCTCCATAAAGTTCTTTAGGATTTTAGAAAATTTTGATTTGGAAAATGCTAAAATAATATCAATAATATTTAAAAACAAGTTAAATTTTTAATATTTAATAATGATCAATAATAATTAATTTAATAATTTGATCATTAATCTAATGATATCTTCTTGTCTGTTATACAAATTGTCCTTTGGGATATTCACGTTTCTCTTTAAAATTGAGTTCTTAAAGACATTATAGTCTAATATAAAATAAACCAAATCTAAGAATATATCATTTAACACATTTAAAAACCATTAAAATTACCTTTTTTTTTAACCAAAAGCCCGGCGGAATTTGCTTACATTTTAATGTATAGTTCAGCCTTTTATCTTTCTTATTCCCACTAGACGGCGCCAATGCTTTTCTAAGTTTTTGCAAATCGCCAATAAAACCAAAGAAGAAGAAATACCTGACGTCGAAGAAGACGTTGCAGGAGGATGCCGGAAGTGATCAGAAAGTAATCAGACAGATCGATGCTGTGGTTGTTCATTCATCTGGAAAACGCAAATAATATTTCTCTCTCGGGTTATTTATAACCCCGTGACATTATAGCCCGGGTTTAATGAGTCTTTCGTCCTGACAAACGGCAGTTTAGTTCAAGTAGCAGCTGTCCAACATGGCGGCGGTAGACGTGGAGGATGAGAGTATTCTGGCGTCGATCTTTAAGGACAGTTTCCCGGACAGCTGGAGGGACAACCCGGACTTCGCCGCTTACCTGTCCGAGCTGAGCTCCTTCGGGGTGGAGAAGCTGAGCCGGGAGCCGGAGCGGCTGGCGGAGGAGCGGGCCCAGATCCTGCAGCAGACCCGGGAGCTGGCCTTCTCCAACTACCAGACCTTCATCCGCACGGCGGAATGCACCGAGCACATCTACCGGGACTTCGGCCGGGTGGAGAGCAGCGTGTCCCGGCTCCTGGAGAAACTGCCCAGCTTTGGGGAAAGATGCAGGTCAGAGCAGATCTGTTATCGATCTACTGAGTGATCTGACAGTTTACTTTAATGTGAAATACTGCTGCAAAACTGGACAGAGTCTGTCCTTCATATGTACAGCAGTTTAGTGTTTTGTGCATAATCAGAAATTAGTCTGATAAGGGTAGGATTTTTGGGTTACTTATGGAATCTGACAGAGGAATTTAGGGTAGGTGAAGGATGGGGTAAGGGGGCAGGAGATTACAAGTTAAACTTCATCCCACTCCTTTTCAAATGTTGGACTTTCTTTTATATAATCCTTTTGTTGTTTGGTTTCGATGCTAATTTGAAATAAATAAACAAATCTGTTGACTTTTAATGCAGTCTGTACTGAAATGCAAGTGTGAGGTACCTGGACTTTACTTGAGAACTTAAGCTGCATCTCAGAAGCAAATATTGTATTTTTTTTTACTCAGTTAAATTGGTTCCACAGCTTTAATCCCTTTCAGATCACAGTTTATTCCCTTTCTTTTTAAGTGAAATCCACACAGCTCTAAAGGAGTTGGTTTTCAATGTCTGATCAAGTGTTTCTTTATGGGATCAGCTTCATGTTCTGTTTAATTTTGAATCAAGTAAACACCAATCCCCCTTGGATTAGCTGGAAAATAAGTTGTCACATAGTGATACACACATTTGATTATTCATTGTTTGGTTCACTAAATACCGGAAAAGCATGAAAATGTCCATTAGGGCTCCAAGGAAAGGTTGCTTTCAGGTTCTAATTTACTAACCCACAAAGCCCTCCATCACCAGCCCCCCCCCCCCCCCCCCCCCCATTGACCTACTTCAGCCCCATGCCCCTTCCCGCACCCTCCGATCCTCCTCTGCACATCTCCTCCCCCACCATTAAAAGACAAGCATCGAACCTGGGGGGACAGAGCTTTCTCCATCACAGCCCCAACCCTCTGGAACTCCCTCCCACCCTCTATCCGACACTGCTCTGACCCCAACACCTTCAAATCCCTTTTAAAAACTCATTTATTTAAAATTACTTTCAGTGTTTATTGTTTAACAGTTTTATATTTGTATAACTGCCTTTTGCACCTGTTTTTATCTGTTTTAATGTCTGTTTCTGTTTTTATCTGCTGCATGTAAAGTGTTTTTGAGTTATATGAAAAGTGCTATACAAATATAATGTATTATTATTATTATTATTATTATTATTATTATTAATAACAATTCAAGATTATCTATTCACATGATGTACATCAGTCAGTTTAATAAGTTCAAAATACTCAGTTTGATTTGAGAAATATCCAGAAAGCATTCAATCACCCCAACACATAGGTTCTGTACCGTTATTTAAAGTAAAGCTACTGAAGTTAGGATACTGATCAGTGAATGGTGTGTGCTTTGTTTCTGATCAGGGGTTTCATGAAGGAGGCAGAGGAGATCGGAGCCAGCCGCCGCATGAACAGCCTCACGTTGAACCGTCACACTGAGATCCTGGAGATTCTGGAGATCCCACAGCTCATGGACACCTGCGTCCGCAATGGATACTATGAGGAGGCTCTGGAGCTCGCAGCGTACGTCAAGAGACTAGAGAAGAAGCACTCGTCACTTCCTGTCATCCAGGTAAGAAGACGTGAAAACATTATGTGTGTTTACGTGGAACAGAGTGTGTGATATCTGCACAATAGTAATTTTATCATCTAAATCCACTTGGTTGACCTGGATCAGAGCATACAAACACACATCTTATCAACTCACTGCACATAGGTCAGTGAACACAACAATTCATCAGTGTAAATCAGCTACTGCTTTGACGCTTTAACGCTATGTTCACACTGCAGGTAAAAGTGGCCGAAATGAGACTCTTTTTGCTCATATATGACTCATATCTGATTTTTTAAACCAGACCCAGGCCATTTTCATATGTGGTCCTAAGTCAGATACATATTGGATGTTTTGCAATGTGACTTAAGTCTGAACGGTCATATATTTTCTTGAGCCCCTTTGTTCTTTTGTTTTGTTTGTTTGTGAAGCGCCTTTGAGTGTCCAAGATAGTGCTATATAAGTGTGATGTATTATTATTATTATCATTATATCGCATTTCACTTTTTTTTTGCTTGTACGCCATTGAAATGCAACATGTCACAATTCTGCTCTGTAGGAGGTGGAACCAGGCAAGATCTACGTTATTTCCATAAACATAGTGTCATATGAGTGATGCCACGTCTTCTTCTGTGCATGCAGGTCACTTCCAGAACATAAACTGTTCACACATAAGTCTGATGGCATCGCATTTGAATTATAATGTGAACAATCATGCAAAAAAAGTCAGATGTGAGCATTAAAACCTGCAGTGTGAATGTTGGATCATCAGTTTAAATACAGGACAAACCCTCCTTTTCTGCCTTCAGGGTATCGTGCGTGAAGTGCGGCAGTCGACTCAGCTGATGCTCAACCAGCTGCTGCAACAGTTGCGTAGCAACGCGCAACTTCCTGTCTGTCTGCGTGTCATTGGCTACCTGCGGAGGATGGACGTGTTCACGGAGGCGGAGCTAAGGGTGAAGTTCCTCCAAGCACGCGGCACTTGGCTGAACTCCATCCTGTCCGCCATCCCTGAGGACGACGCCTACTTTCACATCACCAAAACTGTAGAGGCCTGCCGCGTCCACCTGTTCGACATCATCACTCAGTACCGCGCCATCTTCTCTGATGAGGACCCGCTGGTGCCCCCTGTTGGTGGGCAGGTGGTGGTGAACGAAGGGGCCATCTTTCACGGCTGGGTGGTGCAGAAGGTGGCCGAGTTCCTGGAGACATTAGAGCGGGACCTGCAGCGAGGCGTGGGGGGCCGCCTGGACTCGCTGCTGGGCCAGTGCATGTACTTCGGCCTGTCCTTCAGCAGGGTGGGAGCAGACTTCCGTGGGCAGCTGGCGCCCATGTTCCAGCGAGTAGCGGGAGACACATTCCGCCGAGCTCTGCAGGAGGCGGTGGAAAAGTTTCAGGAGGACATGAACATGTATACGCTCATCGCCCTGCCCACGGTGTTGGGTGGTACCATCCCCCCTGTGGTACCCAGCACCCAGCCCGGTACCCTGCAGCCGCCCATGTCCCTGCTGGACTTCCAGCCTCTGGCCTGTTTCCTCAACAACATCCTGACTGCGTTCAATGACCTGCGGCTCTGCTGCCCCGTCGGACTGGCCCAGGACGTGACCGAGAGCCTGGAGGACGCCCTGAAGATGGTAAAAAGCAACAGGAACAAGATGAAGTTATAATTTTACATAACATACACCCCACCAACCTATATTATATTATATACACTACCAGTCAAAAGTTTTAGAACACCCTGATTTTTCCAGTTTTGTATTGAAATTCAAGCAGTTCAAGTCCAAAGAACAACTTGAAATGGTACAAAGGTAAGCAGTGAACTGCCAGAGGTTAAAAAAAACCCAAAACAAAACAGGTAAGGTTAAACAAAACTGAAAAATAATGTACATTTCAGAATTATACAAAAAGGCGAACATGAAATGGGTGAACAACTTAAAGCAGTTCTGCAGCAATGGAGGTTGATCAAGCCTTGAAAGTTGGTGCTACCAGTTCCTACAGGTGTCCCAACGTTTGTGAATTCCTTCCAACCCCCTGTGTCTGCAGAAAAGTAGTGTTGGAACACACTTTGGTACCATACTGTTGTGAGCATTATTTGAACAGTATTGTACTGCAGAAAGTAGTGTGTTACTATAAAAATGGCGAGGAAAAGGCAATTAACGATAGAAGAGAGGCAGACCATCATAACACTTCAAAATGTAGGTCTGTCCTACAGAGAAATGTCCAAGAAAGTCCAGGTGTCAGTAAGTCCAGTTTCCTTCACCATCCAAAGGCACTCAGAAACTGGGGGAAATGCTGACAGGAAGAGGTCTGGCAGAGCCAAAGACACAACAGAATCAGAAGACAAGGTTCTGAGAGTCAACGGCTTGTGTGAGAGGAGACTCACAGGACAACAGCTTCAAGCACAGCTCAATAGTGGTCGTAGTAAGCAAGTCTCAGTTTACACAGTGAACAGGAGACTTCCAGTTGCAGGTTTGATCAGTCCATAACACCTTCTTCCAGTCTTCAGTAGTCCACTGGCGGTGTTTCATGGACCAGGCAAGCCTCTTTTTCTTATTCTGAAGTCTCAGCAATGGCTTTCTTGCTGCAACTTGACCCATGAAACCTGCAACTGGAAGTCTTCTCTGCTGCTGCTTGAATTTCAATCAAAAACTGGAAAAATGGGGGAATTCTAAAACTTTTGACCGGTAGTGTACATTTTTAAAAAAATGTTTACATTTTGTATACAAGAATCAGTATCACCTCTTCATTTATTCTGTTATTGCCCTTATTCTGTTCATTTTTGGAACCATTTTACAAATTACATTTCTTCCAATTTAACCAACTCCAGTGAAATTACAGATAAGATCATAATTACACATCTAACACAAATTCTAAAGCATTTTTTCTAACCATTTAATTTTATTTTATTGGGGAAATTTCATACAATTAATTTGTTTATATCATACAATTAATTTCATACAATTAATTTGTTTAAAAAGTTCCAAACGTTAAAATTTTCACATATGACCATTTATTTTAATTCTTTATCCTTGATAAAATAAAAAATAACAAAATCCATTAGTGTACACCAAGAATTCTTTCAATTGGAGTAATCATTTCCCCTTTCAAAAATTATGCTGTTTTTTAATTATGTTTTGTATATGGTCTGTGCCCTGTAATGTTTGTTTGTATTGTTGTGGTTCTTGATGAAGTTCATTTAAAAAAAAAAAAAGGTGGTAAGGAGCTGATGAGCCTGATGAGGTATTAGATTAGATTAAATTAGATTAGAATAGACTGACCTTCATTGACCCCCTGGGCAGAACCCTTAGTAAATTCAGGACCATGTGACCACTGATGGCATGCCACTGTGCACTCGTTCTCCAGTTCTGCTCTGTTCCATGTACCAGGTGTGTTCATGTTGTGGGTTCTGTTTCCTGTCAGGTGACCCGTCAGATCGTGGTGTTCCACAGGGCAGAGGAGACAGCCTTCAGCAGCAGAGAGAAGGAGCTGTTTGTCCAGTTCTGCTGTGCGTACGCTGAGGATTTGCTGCCGTTCCTGAATCGCTGTCTTCAGGTCCTGTTTCCTCCAGCTCAGATCGCTCTCATTCTGGGTGAGGACCAAATATACCTGTTTCTATAATAAGACCTTCCTTTTTTTGTGGTGTCTTTTTTTAAATCATCAGCATCTTCATCTCTGCATTTAGTCAACATGGCCAAAAACCTAAAGAGAGCGGAAATAAGACTTTCTATTTAAAATTGAATTGAATAAATAGAGTAATCTTTAATAGGGCTGCAGTTAACAATTAACAGCACCTTTTATAAAAGGCAAAAAGTGGAAGAAGGCTCCAATAAGGTCTGAGAGGGAAAACCTACAGATGTTTTACTGACCCTGTAAGACAAGGACAAGGACAGGAAGTTTAGGCATGTGGATAGTGAATGTACACTGCTGTTAAGGATGTTCATGTTCATCAAAACTGAACTCTGAGTTAACTGCACTGTTGCTGTCACTCAAATCATAGTCCAGTGGGGATTCTATCCTTAAAAAAATCCACCAGGCAGCAAAAATGAAATAATAATAAGAATAATAATGATAATGATAATAATGGATTAGATTTATATAGCGCTTTTTTATGAATGCATGCTCAAAGCGCGTACAGAGGATCCATTATTCATTCGCTCTCACATTCACACTGTGGTGGTGGTAAACTACATTAGTAGCCACAGTTGCCCTGGGGCAGACTGACGGAAGCGAGGGGTGAGGGCTGACGGTGAGAGCAAACCTATGATTGAGAATTCGAATCCTGTTTATTGCCATGTAAGTAAACATGATTCACGTTTCTAGGAATTTGTCTCTGTGGTTCAGTGCAAACATAGAACATGAAGAAACTGTCATCAAAATAGTGAAATCCCAGTAGTTAGCTCCTTTACACTAATTTATTATAAAGTTTCCCTTTTTTGACTTCAGTGACAACAACGGCTTAAATATCAAACATATTGTTGTTAATATTTAATTAGTTGTGTTTGACTTTGCTATATTGTTACAGTCTCAAGGGGAAAAATAAGTTAAGGCTCAGTCAGACCACAATATATAAGATGCCACAGGCGAAAACTACAATGAAAGTGATTTTAGTCATAAATATATTCACAAAATAGCCACACAAAAGGGAGTTGGAGGCCCTGGTCAAAGCAACAAAAAGGTGGGAAGAGTTTTGGACCAAGTCATGCAGTGGGGCATCAGATCCAACTCTGTCCCCTAATCTAACCACAAGGTCAAAACTTACCTAAGAACCAAAACAGGACCATTGGAAACCTCCAACTCAAAGCATAATGCAAAAATGATTAACGAAAGAGAAACGTGTTTTCATGTCAGGAGCTCTCACTCCTCTCTCCACTCTTAAACCCTGCCTCCAGTCATTACCTCAGGTGGATCTAATCAGCTGCTTAATAAACAGAGAAGATGGGTTATACACAAATAAAGCAGGGGCAGTCACCAACAAGGGGCGCATGTAGCAGATATAAATCTGGGATTGTAATTATAATCATATTAACCCTTTCACCCCTGATCCCAGGTAAAGGTTCACATATTAATTAAGCTAATCTACTTCTGACCACATCAGCAGCACAACGAGCGTCCTCTCTGATGAATCGTACCTGATCTGTGAATGTAAACGCTGTTGTTTTTCTGCAGGTGTTCCTCCGACTCAGCTCCATAAATATGGCAGTTTGGGCTGCATCGACCTCTCTTCAGTCCTTGAGCCGCTGGAGTTCGTGCTTCCACAGAGAGAGGTGATAGAAGCGACGCCTCCTGGACTGGATGTCGACATCAGCACAGACCTGAACAGCCTGACACTGGAAACACAACTTAAAGACCCCAAAACGGAGCCGGATCCCACAGCAGAGGAGGGATCAGGACCTGATCCTGGGTCAGTCCAGTCAGACTCTGACCTGAGGTCTGAGGAGGAAGAGACGATACAAGACTGACCGACCGGACAAACAAACACTATTAAATAATAACAGATGCAGTTGGTAAAGTTTTACAGATTATTTTTGACACTGGGAGCTGACATTATATTTATGGACATTTATTAACAAAAAAAATAATAATTAAAGTCAAATGAAAAATATGACTGTACCTTGAATGTGGATGGGATGAGTCTGTCGTGTCTCCATTTCTGTCGGAGCGTTGTTTAGCAGTTTTCCAAATCAAAGGGTTGATTCTCCATGTTTTTCACTTCTTCATCTCTAGTTTGAGGAGATAACAGTAGGTGTCTGCTGGTTTTTCCTGCTTTATACATCTACAGCTGCTTTATCTGGATCAAACAGTCGTAACAACAGGAAAATACAGTTAACTGTAAATCTGAGGAAATAGGCCAGATCTGTTTTTGTGAAACTTCTTCAATCACGTTTGTGGCCAAAGAAGCACCTACATCATAAAGCTGGATCAGGAAACACTATAATACATGTTTATGCATCTGGTTTGTCTAATAACCTTATTCAGGTCTATATTTGGAAACTAGACTGTGAGCAACATGATCTGTAAATGGGATATATAATTAAAATAAAGAAATGCTCTCTTGTAATAATTTTGATTGTATCTCATTTTACATTCTAGATTCAAGCAAATCCAGTTCTTTTTACCACTTTAAATATCTTTACGGTAGATGACATTTACTGAGGAGGTAATACATTAAATATATAATAGAATACCACATATGATTAACCCTTAGGTGCACAACAGGACCCTACATTCTTCCATGGGTCAAAAATGACCCATGTTAAAATCAATGTGTTTTAATGGCATTTTTGTCGTGAAAAATAATCATTCGTTATATTTGGTCAATAAAAGAATGATTTCATGTTCATTGTGTTGCGTACCACAGAACCATGGGCCACCTTTGTGTTTGATGCTAGAAGGTGTAGGTGCAAACCATCTGCTCCATGATGTCTACACCTCAGCTGGTTTTACTGTAGAATGTAGGATGAATCAAAGGTTCAGATGTAAATGAATGTGGCTCATTTTGATCCACCTATGGAAGCGTGGGGTAGTAAAACAAAAACTACAATTTCATCAAATCTATAAAAAGGTAAATAAAAAATGAAATGGCATGATGTCAGAAACATGTTTTTGAGGAACACCTTGAATATGAATGTTGCAAGAAAACCTCATCTGGTCATTTTTGACCCACTTATGCATCTAAGGCTTAAGAAAACCTCACCTCTCACTTTAATAACCAACTGCTGCATTCGTACAGAACCACACATTTCATGGTTCCAGTTTAAACATGTGGATACTTTTTTCTCGGGAATATTTAACCCCTCCCTCCTTGAGTTCACCAGAAAGTTGCCATCATGCACAGATTCTTCCTGGTCAGAAAACTAAGCACATATTACCCAAAAATTCCACAGACTGCATCTATCAGCGTGTTTTCAGCAAGATCTGAAGTATTTAAAGCTGAGCTGTCTGTTCATTTGTACTGATGTGAAAACTGATCAGACTAGTAGAATGAGCAGAGTTTAACTATGAACTGAACAGTTTAGGTGGATGGTGCATGCATTTGACCACTTTAACTGTAGTCAACAGATGAGTAGATTAATCTCTCATTAATGTTCATATGAAAACAGCAGAAAATTGAACTGGAATAAAACAACTGAGAGCCATCCAGTTGATTATTGTTCATTCAAACATTAAAAGAACCAGTTAAACAATCCGTTAAGCATTTTGTTGTATGAATACTGGGCCACAAAGGCTGAGATCAAGATCAAGATGAAACAGAGGCTCAGATGAGATAAAAAACACACCATTTTGATTTATGTTAAGGAGGATACAACTCTACAAACGACTACACAGTAAATATTAGATGTTTGTTAAAATGATGTAACAGAAAACCAGAGCCATATTGTCAAGTCTAACATTTATTTGAATATTAATATAGATAAATGATATTAATAAGTCAATCTCAACACAACACTCTGTATGACTGTTTACCGGAAACAAAGCTTTTGAGCAAATATTAGAAAAATGCTGGTTTTGTTTTCTGAGCTGAACCCGTCACACTTTCCAAATCATCCATCAGTGATTTGACTCCTTCTTCTTGGAAACACTAGTGGCTGATTTGGAAAAACAGTCTCCAGTCTGAATCCCTCATGTCACAGATTTGTTGAAGGTGTGGTTTTGTGTCCAAATAAATGTCCGTCACTTCTTTTTGACGAACTTCTTGCGTGCGGTGTTGGGGTTGGCCCGTCGCCTGCCCCCGCCGCACTGACTGTCCCGGATTTGGAGGTTGGCGGCACGGCTGTAGATGTCGTTCTCACAGAACGGCGAGGATCCGGCCACGTAGTCCGGGTTGAAGACGTCGGTCTTCTGACGCGCTTTTCGGGACAGTCTCTGTTGGGGGAAACGCTGGTCCTCAGTCAGGTGAGGGTTGCTGCCGTGTTTCCCCCCCTGAGGCAGAGGCAGTGAGTACTGAAAAAGATGACAACGGGTTAGTAAACGTCATTAACATGGAAGGGGAACACATTTTTTTTAGTTCAAAGTGTTTTTAGTACATATCGAGTCATCCAGAAAAGCATAATACAGTCGTTTTTTTGTTTTTTTTTAAATACCAAAACCCATGAACATTCCCACCCAGTTGCACCATAAAAAAAGATAACTAGAAAAGCACTTGGAGAGCGCAGACCTCCGCCAAGGCAGATCAGTGCCCCCCCCGATCACTACCAAAATTTAGTCATTTGTTCCTTGTACCAGTACCAACATTTCCTGAAATTTTCATCCAAATCCGTCCATAACTTTTTGATTTATCTTGCACATGGACAGACAGACGGACGAACTAACACCAGCAAAAACATAACCTCCTTGGCGGAGGTAATTAACAACAATAATAAATAAATAAACAATACGGAACACAGATATTAGTCACAGACTCCTATTAATATGCATTCATTTTCAGTAGGTTAGATTATTGTAATGCTGTCTTCACAGGTCTAAATAAAAAAATCAATCAGGCCGTGGCAGCTGATCCAGAATGCTGCTGCCAGAGTCTTGACTAATACCAAGAAACTGGACCACATCACACCGGTCCTCAGATCACTACATTGGCTTCCTGTGAGTCAAAGCATCGAGTTCAAAATCTTCCTCCTGATCTACAAAGCACTGAATGGCCTTGGACCCAAATCCACCCTAGACTTGTTAGTTCCCTATGAAGCATCCAGACCCCTGAGGTCATCAGGGACAGATTTACTGTGTTTCCAAAATCAGAACCAAACAAAGTGAAGCAGCGTTCAGCTCTTCTGCTCCTCAGCTGTGGAACAAACTTCCTTAATACCTGAGGTCTGCTCAGACTGTCAGCACATTTAAATCAGGCCTGAAAACATTATTGTTTACTGCAGCTTTCACTTAAACTCTTAAATAATGTCTTTTAAGTGAACTTTAAAATCACATTTTATTGCTGATGATTTTAATGTCTCTTTTAATTTTAATGCTTTTATACTTTAACTGTCTTTCATTTTAATGTATTTTTATGCCTCTCCTGTGATGCTTTTATGTTTTATGTAAATGGACAGATTTTTTTGTTTGTTTGTCTGTCAGCAAGATAAATCCCCCTCCCCTCGGCCAAAAGGGCAGCATCAGTTTTGCGTAAAAAAAGAAATCAGGCTACACATGTAATACATAAAGGAGCATAAGACAGACTCCTGAAACTCATGCACAGGAAAAGCCGGTGGTGAAGTGTCAGAGTGGTGTCTCACCTTGAGCCCCTTGGGGTTCATCACTTTGGGGTTTCTGGAGAAGTGCATCTGCTTGCTGCCGTCCTCATTGACCGTCACCGCCACCTTCTTCAGCGTAGAGTTCCCGCAGTGAGGGCAGAAAACTTTGCTCATGTTGCTTGTTGTTCTGACATGCGTTTAAAAGAAACAGATGCATTCATGTGATAGACTGCACTTCAACAAACCTAAGGCATATCGTTAGCCTCATAGTATAACTGCTTATGTCTCTTTTTTTTTCCAATTCATAGCCAATGATGTAAAAATAACAGTGTTAGGAGACTTAAATTAAGCAGATATCACAATTAACCAAAAATATGACTTTGGCAAATTATGCTATGATGTTAACGATATGTACAACAGCACAAGTATCTACATAGAAAAGTTACAGCCTCACAAACGCACACTTTACACTTATATCTTCACCACTAAAATGGTTTCAGAGAGAACGCTTAATTCATGTGTTACAGCTGCAGAGTTTTGAATGAATAAATAAAAACAAGTAATTTATTAACATTTATCATCTATCAGGTGTAGTTTTGTTCCTTCCTAACGTGCTGCCTTTGACAGGTGTGCGGACTCACTTAAAGCAGGCGTGGCATCGGAGGATGAAGTTCCTCGCCTGTTTGATAACCATCCCATTAACAGAGAGAACATGAAGTCCGATCTGGATCAGAACGTTCTGCAAAAATGGACACAAGGATGTGGTTTAGTGTTACTTTTCAGGCATTGGTGAATGAAAGTATTTTAACCCATAAGGACCCAGTGTGACTATTGTGTCTGTTCCCAAATGAATTTATCTCTGCATTTAACTTTTCTTAAATGATTTATCACCATTTATTGTTGCAATGTCCTCTGAATTTTGCATTTTTTCCGGTGAAAATCATCTATTTTCCAATGTTTAACTGACTGAACATGTAGCTGTTCATTAAAGCAGAGTAAAGTCGAAAGGATATTCTATCAAAACAGAAAAAAAACTGCATAAAAACTGTCTTTTTCAGTAAAATCTCTCATTAACTGAACATAAACCCAGTGTATCCATCCTCTGTCATTGATTCAACTCCATGGGTTTATTATTTTTTCTTCAATTTCATTCAGTTTGTGGCTTATTTTGTTCATGTTGCTCATATTTTTTGTGTATTTATTATATATTTTGTTCATTTTATCGAACATCTTATCTGTTTTGTTGCTTATTTTAATCTTATTTTAATGCAATTTCAGTCATTTTAAAACATTTTTTTCATGTTACTTAATATTTTGTCAATTTTTTGTTCATTTTATTTATTATTTAACTCTTTAAGTGCCAGACAGTTAAGGGGATAATAAGCCTTAAAAGTGCCACAGAATTTGGCCGTTTTTCAGTATTTCGCGTCGTTTTTATAATATTTGAAGAATCCTGCAGGAAACCGCTCGGTAACATCCGACCGATTGCTGATTAGATCCAAAACGCACCGGACGCAGCCGATTCATTATTGATCGTAATTTGCATAATTTATAATAATAATAATAATAATAATCTTTATTTATATAGCACTTTTCATACATTAAAAACTGTAGCACAAAGTGCTTTACATATCAGTTTAAAAATCAGTACCGCCCCCCACCCACACCCACCCACACCCACCCACTCACCCGCACACACACACATATACATGCAAACCCACATATACATGCAAACCCACAAGCTCACACATACTTAAGAAGACTGACTGAGCACGGGTAGACCAGAACAAAAATGTACAAGTAAAAGTAAAACATCAATTTAGGAGGCGCTGTCTCAGGGAGCCGTCCGCACCAGGAGGCAGCCGCCGACCCCGGCGACCAGGCACCAGCAACACAGCCCCGCATCCCAACTAGTGGGAGAGGGCCAACTGGGACCCCCACCCACCAGAAAGGAGCGAACCCCAGTGAGAGAAGGCGCCACAGCCCCCGGAGTCCACAGCCGCCCCCCGGCATGGAGGGCTCCCTCTGATGAAACACCGGAGAATAAGAAACATTAAAAAGATATAAAAATATTATTCGGTCGCGTGACCTCAAATTCCCGTCTGCTTGGTCTCAAAAGGGGGACACAGAAAGAACGTCATCGAAATGTGAGAAAGAAATGGGGGTGGATGGTTTGTTTGTACACAAATGTGGCGTGTTCTCCAAAGCCGATCTGATCGGCCCGTGGCATTTTACAGGTTGTTTTCGTAAAGCCGATTTAATCGGCCCATGGCACTGAAAGTGTTAATATATATAATCATAAACCCAGTGTTTCCATCCACTGTCATTGATCCAACTCCATGGGTTTTACTGGTGAATCAATGTTGTAGAAGATGATGGTGTTTCCCCGGTAACTACGGAGCCTCTGAACGTCCAAATGGGTCATATCTGATGACCATGAAAGGATGAAGAACTGTATTTTACACCAATTATTGACATGTATTGATAGGATTAGTGGATCAACAGTTTAGATCAGTAGATGGTTGTTGGGCAACTTAATAAAAATGATGTAGTCACTGGGAGACTAAGTGAGGGAAAAAAAGGGATCTTTACCTGCCGGACACGCTGCTAAACAATAAAAACTAAGCTTTGGATTAATGTCGTTCTACACATTTATTAAAACTAAAAACAAACAGTGAAATCATCCCACAATACATAAAAAACATCCAAGACAGAACACTTTTCTGACGGCAGTCAGCAAAGTTGGACGCCCCCCCCCCCCCCCCCCTCTCAGTTAAGTCATTCAACAGGTGAAAACAGCTGATTTTACTACTTCGGTGATGTAGGTACCACCCCCACATGACTCCTCCCCAGATGTGACAAAAGGGATACTACCTGGCACTTACAATGGTTTTGGTCGACGGTGGGTGTTTGGGTCTTTATGGGTTAATACAAAATATAAATCATCAGTTACCTGCATGGCAAAGTCAGTGGTCAGACATCCGACTTTGATGTCAGCTGGAGCCGTCCAATCAGCTGAGTCCATCTTCACCTGTTTGATGTTACTGGGAGTGATCCAGCCACCTCCGTCATCATCATCTTCATCCTCTTCCTCCTCATCGGGCTCATTCTCTTTGTCATCCTCATCCTCTGAGTGCAGTGATGTGTCCAACCTGCTGCCTGACACACCATCCTCTTTCTGCAAATATCACCAGAGTTTGTGTCAAAGACCGGACGTGTTGTCATCCGTATGTTTTATGTGATGTTTACGTTCACAGCTCACCAGTAAACCCAGCAGCTTGTCATCGAACGACGGCAGCGGCTCCCTCCAAAAGTTAAAGCTGTTAAACTGTTCGCTGTCGGCCGTCACAGAGGACGTCGGTATGTTTGTCTCTGTCTTCTGTGTTTTGTTTGATGTTAAAACGTCCGCTGGTTCCTGGAAGAGGCAAGAAAGATGGAGTGAAATCATGTTGCACAAATACATCTGGTCACCAAACGCACAGTTAAGTTGAAGTTTAAAATATTGCCAAGGTGTTTTAAGGCAGAGCGGTGAATGTTCAGGTGGATGCGTGTAAAAGTAACATTATCCTGAGCTGAAGACAAAGGTCATCAGCAAAAGAGAAGAAAGACCAAGTGTCAACATTAACCAAGTCACGAGCTTATTGACCTAGGAAAATACTGACAGCGGATGGGAAATAGGGATGGGAATCGAGAACCGGTTCCCAGTAGCTCGATTCCTTTGAATCGTTTGCCTGCTTAATGATTCTGCTTATCGATTCCACCTTCGTTGCACATGCGTGATGATGTCCCACGGACGCTGCATTGTTTTGGTCAGAACATAGCCAACATGGCGCTGAGGAAGAAACGCTCCAAAAAGATGACACCAGGTCCACTGGAACACTATCAAAGCGTCCAGTTCTTTAAAAAGGTGAAATCCCTCCAATATACACAAACATTGTCCACAGTATGTGATTCATTCATACACTACTTAGTGACCCTTGTGAATGTAGCAGCAGAGCAAGCACCAGGGCCTCATCCAGGCCCGGTTCTAGTGGGGGCAACAAATGTCCTGCCCCTCAAATAAAAAAAAAAGAAAGAGAGAAAGAAAGAAAGAAAGAACAGACACGACTGGAGAACCTTGACATCCAACCGTCTATAAGAGGAAGGAACCAAGTTTGGAATTAAACCAGATACACAGTCTGTGGGTTAAACAGGGAAAAAAACTCCAGAAGCTTCGTCAGCGTCCGTCTGACTCACCAGTAAATCCAGCAGGTCGGCGTCAATGGAAGGCAGCGGCTCTCTCCAGAAATGAAAACTGTTAAACTGTTCGCAGTCGGCTGTAGTCGATGTTTCTGTTTCAGTCACAGTCTCTTGGACTTTTGAGCTGCCTGCAGGTCTCTGAAAACACATCAACAAACAAGATATTTCTCATTAACAAACCAGTTAAACAGAAGTGTCAGAAGGCCTGTATTTATTTATAATATCACAGTTTTGTCAGATGGAAGCAACAATAAATCCTAGTTAATTATCATTAATTTTTGCCGTCAACTATGATAACTCAACAATGCACAGTAAACATAGTCAACACATATTAATGACATTTTAAACCTTCTGATGGCCTGTGTGGCTTCTGAGCGTGTTTTCACAGAACAGATCATCTACTGTACCTTGGAGGGAAAGTGAAATCCTGCAACATTAACTGGTGTCTCAGGGTGACGCTGTGTGCTCTGAATATTCACCTAAAACAGAACAGATCAGAAAATATTTACGCATCCAAATCCAAACTGTTCAAGTCATGCTTTGTTTTTTCCTCATGCGATCACTTCTCAGGTTTTCACGTCAGCCCTTGAACCTGCTAAACCAACACTTTATTTAAACATACAGTATGCGAATAGATGTTGAATTCAGCCCAGAACACTTCTATACAATCTGCAGAGACAGTAAAATGTGATGGTCTATACTAGATGTTGAGGCTGTAAATTACAAACTTGTGTTCCCTTTGGTTTCATGAAGAACAGATGTGTCACTGGGTCTGATATTGAGGCTCAAATGTTTGGTTTTTAATCATTTTCAGACTTTTTAATAAGATGAATTCGTTATTATTAAAGCTGTGGGAGACTTTCATCACCAATTTTTCATCAGATCTGTCAAACCCCAGCCATATCCTCAGTATCAGGAATCTGTTAGTCTTTCTGTGATTACTCACCTGAATCTCTTCTCTCACGGTGAATAATTTTGAAGTGCCATCCACCATAAACAAACCATGTGTTTACAAACAGAGCTGGGAGGTAACTCGGGCATCTTCAGAATTTTGTCACAATGTGCATTGTGGGAAGCGGAGGCTCACGCTGCTGCGGAGCTCCAGTCATTTCCGCGTCATGTAAGTTGCAGGTGCCACTGCCAGGCGGAGCTCCACTTGCTCTGCTTCTGCATTTCCGCATTGTTTTTGTTGCAGCCATATAATATGATATGGTTGTGCTGTCGCTGCGAAACTCCCCTTCCCACATTGCACGTCGCGACAAAATTCCAAAGATGCTCAAGTTACCTCCCGGCTCTCCGTGTTCTCCGTGAGGGAAGAGATTCAGTTGAGTAATCACAGAAAGACTAACGGATTTATGATACTGAGGAAATGACTGAGGTTTAACAGATTTGATGAAAAATTGGTGACGAAAGTCTCCCACCCCTTTAAATTAAGTTGATGTGAACTTATATTCCAGAGAGTGTGTGATAATTGTCTGTGTTATTATGTTTGTACCTTAACCACCGGCTCTTTCTTCAGGTGTTGTGAGCCGACATGTTCCAGTTCCAACTGGTATGTCAGAGCCAGGACTTTAATGTCAGTGGCAGACAGACTTGGGTAGTCTCCGGTCTTCTTGGAGAACTCAGTCACTGAAACACATAAAACACCCAAAGTTCAGCTGTTGTCGGATCAGCTGATTCACCTCTTTACCTCTTAAGTTAACAGATGACATGTAGCTCAAATAAAACAATTTGCCAAATTTTCTGTCTTCACAGAAAGTCAGCGAAGCATCTTTCAGATTACTACTGTTGATTAATGAAAAACACTCCATGAGCATGTCACTGAATTTTGAACATTCTAATTTTGAACCTTTGGGCCGGAGAAGCCCAGACCTCACTAGCAGAGCTTTTCACTGCTTTTAGCTTTGACAAAGGAAACAATTCATCCACAAAATAATATGCACATTAAGCTGGATGGAGAGTAATATGCTGGCCAGAGCTCTAAAATCAGCTTTATTTACTGAGCTGTAAAAATCCACACAATCAGTGTGAATGAATGAATGAATAAGTAACTAATTTTTAGCACCATTGACATATTCAAATTAACCTACAGTATTGAGGTTCTACTTGGTGAACCGTGTATCACATCCACTTCAGTAAAGCTCAGTAAAACCTACAATGACCTAAATAAGTCATTTATGAGTGTATTCACCTGTGTGGATGTGCTCAGGGTGTGGTTCTTTTAAATTGAGCTGGTATGGTAGGACGGCCAGGCTTCTCCTGGTGGGTTTGTCTCTGATCTCGTTCACTACATCTCTCAGGGTGTAGATGTTCCTGCCAATCTCCTGTAATACAAACCAACACAAAAGACTCACTTAAAGGTTAATGACCACGATCAGATTAAATATCCAGGATCAATTAGTAGTTGATTTCTTTTATGATGTGTATAATGAAAATCATGGAAGGTTATCTGCACATTTTCAGGTAAAAGTAATGCTTTAAAAAGATATTTTACACAAAAAAGTATATTTAGTATCATTTACACAACAAACTTGGATTATATTTTTATGGAATCATATGTATCATAATTAAACAATAAATGAAAATCAACTGTTCTATATTCCAATGTATGATCTTAAATCATTTGGTCTCTGTGATTTCATCCGATTCTTAATGTTGTTGTTGTTAAGGAAATTCTGATACCCTATCGTTCTAATAAACGAATATAGCAATATTACTGGTGGAAATATCAGCAGGTATCGCATAAAATCAACAAACTTAAAAAAAGAAAGAAAAAGGAAGAAAAGGAAAAAAAAAAATCAATTCTTAAAAAAAAAACCCAAAAAAACAGCGCCCCCAAGCGTGGCAGCTTCCATCAGATATACATTTTAATACATGTCATTTCTGAGTAATACAATGTAAAAGCCTAAGAGGATTATAAACATGCCTTCTGTTAGTTGCAGACTATACATATAATCCATATTTACACTATATTACATAATTTTTCTGTTTTGCTGAGCGGTGGACACTATGTCTGTTCGCTTTCCTCCTTCAACAGTTTGATTAACGAACAGCAGAAGTCACTACAACCCAACAACCACATGATAAAATCAATACAAACACTGTTTAATCTATATAAGTGAATAAAACTCACCTGCAAGGGGGATTTCTTCAAAAATGCTCCAGCGTCAGCGACAACATGCTCCACCAGGGTGGGCGCCATCTTGGTTTGATGACGTAATCTGGCTCGGCTGACCAATCAGAAAACACAAATTAGTGACGTAAAAAATATCAATGAAAAGCGTTTTAAGACATTATTTTTTTAGAGGCACAATATTGTCGTTATAAAATACTTTTCATTCATATTCAATAATAATGTTTATATCGTGTTAAAATATATATTTTGATTAAAGACAATAAAGTTGGAATTGTATGAGTAAATTCGTTTTTTTCGTAGAGCAGTAATTTTAAGGGAAATATTTATAATGCTATAATCAACATTTTGTTTTATTTTAACAGTGTAAAAGTAACAATTGGTTGATATTTGATTCTATTTCTTTAAAAAAAAACAAAAAACAAATGTACGTTTTAAAATAAAGTTATTTTATACTTTGGTTTATGGGAGACATTTATAGTATTTCATGTGCGTAGTAATGTGAGAATACAGACAGCACTCTCGGTAAATTAATAATAAATCACATATATAACGATAATGCTAATATTATGAGGACAACCATACTGTATTACGTTTTATTTTTCATTTTTATTTATACCACTTTAATTAAAAAAAATTGGGTTCTTAGCAGCATTTAGTGCTCCAGCAATACGTTTTCCTATATTTCAGTATTGCTTATTTTTTTTATTTACATTTTTTTCAAAGACCTTTCCTATAATGTACTACGACTTTAAAGTCACGTGACAGTTTGTTTACGGTAGAAAGAGGAGGAAAGATGGCGGCCCGCTGGAGCAGTGAGAATGTGGTGGTTGAATTTCGGGATGCACAGGTATTTGTTTGTGAAAGTGAGGTGTGGATCAGCTGATGTCCTGTCAGGTGGACAGATGCACAGGTGCACCAGAGTTAACAGCGCCTCCAAAGTCACAGTAAACACCATAAAACTTATAAATAGCACGAGTTTAGACGGCGATTCTTTCCCACTGATAAGTCTTTAGTTTTTCTTCTAGTGATAAAGTAAATAAATGCACCTAAGTACACATTTCAGGTTCTTGTACTTTACTTGAATGCTTTCTTTTTATGATACTTTCTACTTCAGCTACATCTCATTGTACTTTTTCCGCCAGTTTATTTGTCTGACAGGTCATTTCCTTTTCAGTTTAGGATTTTTACACATTGGATAGTAAAACAAGCTTTTAAGTTTGACAGGAAGTTAATGACACATGGGTTTTAATCATTTGTAGAGTAATAATTAATCTTGAAAGTATGGAGTTTTTTGTTTTTTTTAATTGTGTTTTTATTTATCTGTTTGCTTTTCAATGTGGACCATGAGTCTGAAATAAAGCTTATCTATCTATCTATCTATCTATCTATCTATCTATCTATCTATCTATCTATCTATCTATCTATCTATCTATCTATCTATCTATCTATCTATCTATGTTGACTGACACGTTTAAATGAAGGAAAGGAATTAGAAAAGGTAAAGAGTGGGTACCTGAAGAAAAGCACTTTTATTCTACTAATATGTCCCTCAGTGTGATTTTTAAATGATTAGAAATACAGACTATAAATAATTTAAATCATGAATGCAGGAAAAATTTCTATACACATCTGTAGAAGTCAGGCTCATTGTTACGATACATTTCATAAAACATATCAAGGCTTCTACTGAAATGTGATGAAGTGTGCTATGTAAATAAACTGGCCTTGGTTTTCAGGCCACAGCCATGTCAGTGGACTGTCTGGGCTCACATGCTGTGCTGTCTGGGTAAGTTTAGTTCACCTGAATGCATCCCAGAGTACGTTGTAGATTCCTGACACCACATCAGCAACCTTCAATAATAGAGAAATACATGGAGAGAAGAAAACTGTAATCAAAAATGTTGCTCAACACACTGTCCTTACCTCAGTCTTCTTTACTTTGAGGATATAACCTACTGCTCTTCATTAATGTCTGTGAATAACTGTGTTTTTTTTTTTTTTTTTTTTTTTTTCAGGCGACGTTTCCTCTACATGGTGAACCTTGAATCTCCGTCTGAGCCGCCAAGAAAAATTGGCCGTCAGAGTAAATGGGACGTGGGGACGGTGCAGTGGAACCCACATACAGCCGAGGCCCACGTCTTTGCCGCCTCAGTCAGTTCACTGTTTTCTGTCTGAATTTAAAGAGAAAAACACGCTCTGAAAAACCCTTTAAAATGCCACAGTTAGGGTCATTGACCTCACATCAGACTGAATTTAGAAGATTTATGTTTGAGTTTTCTGTGATGGTTTCACCTTCACCATCATCTTCTTCATCTTAATGCCTCTTTGGGTCTTTCTCTCATGCTCCTCCCTAGTCTTTATGGTCTTTTTCTTTTTTTAACTAAAAAATCCCCTTTATCTCCTTCTGTTGCTTATCATTTTCTCTCTTTATCAGTTCAACTCAAAAAGGCTTTATTGGCATTACAAATAAATGTTTATATTGCCAAAGCAAATTGTACATTTCAAGGGGAAATGTGCTAAGAGTACAAATTTAAGAAGAGTAGTAATATTAAAATAAAGATAAGGCATTTAAAATACAACAGTCTATATAGACATATAGCCATATGAACATTAATGCTATTAACAGGTTTTTTTTGTTTTGTTTTTTTTTTTGGGGGGGGGGGGGGGTCGGTTGTAGAGTAAATTCAGTCCATAGACAGTATAGGTGTGTTTATCCCCCTCTCTACTTCTACTCTTTTTCCTCCTTTATCTTCGTTTTCTCCGTCATCAAATCTTCTTCTTCACCTGTTTATTTCTTCATAACCAAAAGTAGATTTGTTGCCATGTAGGCTTTTATGCACTAGAAGTTTATCAAGGCAATGTGGTTGCTTAAATACATAAAATAAAGGAAAAAATCCTAAATACGTACAGAAAATGCAACATAACTATTATTATTTAGTCTCTCAAACTGTATAAAAACTTAAAAAGTCTGATAAATGCAGGTCTGATAGAAAGTAATCCAGTATTCCAGGACACTTCTCCAGCTGCTGGTTTTTGATGCATGTTTCTGTCTTGTCTTCAGAGTAACCAGCGTGTGGATCTGTACTCGTGGAGGGACGGTTGCGGAGAGGTTCACACGTCCCTGCAGGGCCACACCCGGGTCATCAGGTACTGAGCCCTGGACTTAAACCCATCTGTGCAGGTGAACTTTCACTGACTCTCTGTCCTGTGTTGCCTTCAGTGACCTGGATTGGTCCTGGTTTGAACCGGAGCTCCTGGTCACCAGCTCGGTGGACACCTACATCTACATCTGGGACACCAGGTGAGAGGAACTCATACCATTTTCCTCACAGTTGTGGAATACTGAGATGGGTTGGTTCACACAGGTCTTTACTCTTCTGTTTCTGACATAGTAGCTGCTGTTGCCATGGAGAAAAGCCTAATCAGATATAATGTGTACATGATTTTTAGCTTCTGCCACAGACTGAAGTTTTACAATTAGACATTTGTTGGGAAATTGTAGTTGACTTCCCTGTTTCAGTGTTGTACCTTTGACTAAACAAGCTGATATTTTCACACAGCTTTTCAGTTTTTGAGCCAGTAAGTCACGACTTCAAACCATGACACACGACTTGTAGCGTTCCAGGCAAGTCACACCAAACGGTTTGAGCGCGAGGAACTGTGGTAATTAGATGTAAACAAACCACCATGGTGGACCGTACGTTATGCTCATTTACAATCGTTCTATCGCCAAAGGTGTGTGTTCTTTGCTTATTTGAGGGAAACGAGAGGAGGAAAAACAGCACATAAGGCAAGGGAAGCTGTTCATACCTTTTATGTTATTTGTATATTTGGATTCGTATTTCGTATTAATTATTCTTGCACTCAATGGACTGAAAACTAACTAACGCTAGAGTAGCTGCTGATTATGCAGAACATTTGCAGATAAATAATGTCAGAGCAATACCTTGTTTTAATAAACAAATTGCATAAACACTGCATCCATGGAGGGCGGCATTGTTGTTCATGGGCTACGTGACATCAGAGCTCAGAACTGGGAGTACATCGATCTAATACGAGTTCACAGGTGGGAAGTCACCGGTTTGACTGCCATTCCAGTGCATTTTCACCAGTAGAAGTTTGGAAAAACATGAGTTATGGGTGGACTGGAACGCAGCATAACTTCTGTTGTAAACTGTGGTGACAAAAGTAAACTGACTGAATCCCCACCACACACACACACACACACACACACACACACACAATGACAACTAAATATTTTAAACCTTATAAACTCAATAAAACACAGGAAGGAGGATGTAGAACTCTCCCATGTCAATATGTAGAACTGCATAGGCATTGGGGGCTTTAATATTTCAGTCTAGAACCCAGGTTTTTGTTAAAGTGGTTTATATACAGTCGCGGAAAAAATTATTAGACCACCCTTGTTTTTTTCAGTTTCTTGTTTATTTTAATGATTGGTCCAACTAAAGGTCCATTTGTTTGGACAAATATAATGATAACAACAAAAATAGCTCATAGTAGTTTAATTTCAGAACTGATATCTATCTATTTAACATGTTTTCTTGATGAAAACCAAAATCACTTCAGTTCTTCCATCTATGGCATTGTACTGACAAAAACAGTGCTTTTAGACATTCCATGTTTTCTTTTCTCTTTTTAGTCACATGACACACACTGGAGTTAGTACTGGATTGTATAACCATTGTTTTTGATGACTTTTGATGGTCTAATAATTTTTTCCGCAACTGTAATGATTTGATATAAATCAAGCTAGCATTTCTAATGTTCAGCTAAACAACATGTCTTTCATTTTAGTTATGTGTTCGGTCTGTCTGACTGTCTGTTCTTCTGACTCCACAGAGACACTCGGAAACCCACGGTGGCGTTGTCTGCTGTCGGTGAGTCTGCAGAGGATTAAACTACTACAGCTTTGTTTGTTTGGTTTCTGTGTATTGTCATTGATATACGCTCATTTACTCACACATCTGTTTCACATAGAATCACATAATGTATGAAAACAACAAAGGCATCAACAGACAGGTCCTATCTACATCTAAACGAACATATAATATCCTGTTTGATCAACCTGTACACAGCTGGATCGGCATTAACCTTTTTTACCTCAAGTACACATTTGAGGTACTTGAACTTTCCCTGAGTATTTCAAAGTCAAAATCTGCTTCATTGTCAGTTTTGCCATGTGTACATCACATACAGAAAACTGAAATTACAAAAACTCTAAGGAGCAGCAATGAACATAGTAGAAAAAAATATTAAAAAACAGAAAATATAAGAGTTTAACTATAAACAGAATATAACTATAAACAAAGATCATAGAATATAACTATAAACAGTAGGTGGATGAGGAGACAATAAATAAACAGTACAGTAAGTGCATATTTCCATATTAATGCTTATTCATTTTATGCATTAAAACCATGCATTATCAAATGTATTGATTTTAAATGTTTGTGATAAACTGTCTTTTATGGTTTGAGTTTTTTTTTTTTTTTGATCAAGATCTTTTTATTGAAGTTTTCTCAATTTAATACAAGCACAGTCCTGAATGGTCCTTACAGAAATCTTAAGTAAGCATGGGTGTAAATCAATCGCAGCTAGCACCAAAGGAAAAAAAAACAACCCCCCCCCCCCCAAAAAAAACAAAACAAAAACAAAACAAAGTAAAATGGAGCAAACAACAGACTATACGTAAAATGTTTCCCTCCTCAGTCATTGCCAGTGCACTAGATATAATAAGAATCACTATCACGACAGAAACCTGCGACAGGAGTAAGTACGGAGTGAGCAGCATTGATAAACTGCTATGGTTTGAGTTTTAAATTCTTATCTTTCTTCAGTCAAATAAACTCTTAATAAAACCTTGCGAATTCACTGACAAATGCATCATCAGAAAATAGGCCTGTTTTTCTGAGTTTATGAAAAGTTGAGTGAAATGGTTCTCACAACACAGCAACACCATGGATATGATAAATGATCAATATGATGCATTGGTGTAGATTAGAATACCAAGTTTCTAATAAACATGAAACATATACAGCAGTATGATGAATAAAACCATCATACATACACTGTCTACTTTGACTTTCATATTTTAAGTACATTTTGTTGATAATACGTACATACTTTAACTGAAGGAGGGAGAAGTTGTACTTATACTGAAGTACTGTCAGTGTGTATTTGATACTTTTGCTCATTAATAACTGCTCTCATACATAAAGAGATGGACTTTGACTTGGTAGTAACTAAGAAACGGATTTAGTGAACTGCGTCATCTCTTTAATAATTGCTCATCAAGTCTTTTGTTTTTTTCTCAGCTGGAGCATCGCAGGTGAAATGGAACAGAAAGAACCAGTTTCTTCTCGCTTCCAGTCATGACGGAGACGTGCGCATCTGGGATAAAAGAGTGGGTGCTTCACTATTCGTTACAACAACACACCGCAAAAATCTAAATCTTACCCAGTTGATTTTTCTCATTTCTAGTCCAAATATCTCATCACACTTAAAATCAGACAGAATCACCTAAAGAGAAACTTTTCAGTGAGATATAAGAACTGATTTTTAGACAATAGATCTGGAAAATCTGATTTCAAGAATCTTACCAAGATAATTTTCACTTGTTCCATTGGCAAGATTTTTTTTTGCTTAACTGAAGATTTTTTTGGCTTAATTGAAGATTTTTTTTTTGCTTAATTCAAGATTTTTTTTGCTTAAATGAAGATTTTTGTTTGCTTAATTCAAGATTTTTTTTGCGGAATTCAAATTTTTTTTGCTTAATTCGTGATTTTTTTTTTGCATAATTCAAGATTTTTTTGCTTAATTCAAGATTTTTTTTGCTTAATTCAAGTTTTTTTTTTTTTTTTTTTTGCTTAATTCAAGCAAAAAATCTGCCAATGGAACAAGTGAAAATGATCTTGGGAAGATTTCTTGGAATCACATTTCCAGATCTATTGTCTAAAAATCAGTTCTTAAATGTCACTGAGAAGTTCCTCTTTAGGTGATTCTGTCTTATTTCAAGTGTGATGAGATATTTGGACTAGAAATGAGAAAAATACACTTGGTCAGATTTAGATTTTTTTTTCAGTGCATAGGTTTTCATTGGTCTTATATTTATAAAGTTATTTATGCTGATTATACTCCTTTTTTCTGTTATTTTTTTCTAAGCAGAAACCAAACACAAGCGGTGGAGTACGTAGCAGCTCACCTGTCAAAGATCCACGGCCTGGACTGGCATCCGGATAACGAGTATATCCTGGCCACATCGAGTCAAGACAACTCAGTGAGGGTGAGAAACTGAGGCTGGTTTCATCTTCAGGCTGTTTAACAGTGGTTCTGATAGCGGAGGGAGATGAGGCTCATGAACCACAATGTCCCTGGTTCCACTGCATTTGCCAGATCATAATGTCCTTGTGTCCTTTTTGTCTGTTTACCGTCAATTGCCAGTGAAAGTCTATAAATATAAAAAATGATCTGAAAAGCAGGATTATTACTGTGTGAATTACAATTTGGAATTAGTTTTATTCATTTATTTTATTTATTTATTTTGAACATGCAAAGAAACAAAACGAAGCAAAATAAGACAAAAAAAAACAAACTTTTAAATGAGCAGAATCTATCTTCAAGTACGTGCAAGTCTGAATATTGCATGGTTGAAAAGGAGTAGGAAGAAGTATAAACTACTTTACAAATCTTAGTGTGTCACTGCAGTGCAGATTAGATACTCTGCACTTTATGTTCCCTCGTTATTGGTTTGAGGTGTTTGAAATGTTCTACATTTTATGTTTCATCCTCATCTTAACCCATAAAAACCCAACAACCACCGTCTACCACAACCACCTACTGATCTAAACTGTTTAATACCTTTTGATCCATTAATCCTATCAATACATGTAAATAATTGATGTAAAATACAGTTCTTCATCTTTTCATGGTCATCAGATATGACCCATTTGGATGTTCAGAGGCTCCGTAGTTACCATGGAAACACCGTCATCTTCTACAACATTGATTCACCAGTAAAACCCATGGAGTTGGATCAATGACAGTGGATGGACACACTGGCTTTATATGTATTAAATAATAAAATGAACAAAAACTTTACAAATCCTAAATAACATGAGCAAAATGAGCAAAAAATTAACCAAAATGAAGTAAGAAAAAAAAGAATAAAATAAGCAACAAAATGAACAAAAACAGCCAAAGTGATCAAAAAGATTAACAAAAATGAATAATAAATCAACAAAATAAGAAGTAACATGAACAAAATAAGTTTTCTGTTTGTGCTTTGCCAAAATGTAGGATTTTGTGAAGAATGAGGAAATATTGACAGAATCCATTTTAAGGTTAGCCTGAAACATTAAAAACTGTGGATATTTAAAGGTTCAGCCAAATCCAAATGCTCTGTATTTTTTAGGCACAAATAACAGAAAAATTACTGTTCTGGACACGACAACAGTCCAACAAAAACAACCCAAAATAAATAAATATCATATAAAATAAAAAGTGTGTTACTAAGGCTCTGAAATCCATCTGTAGAAAAAGTTCTAAATAATAATAATCTGAGCTTTTTTGAGTATAAATTGAATGAGTTTTGTCTGTGTTGTGTGTGCAGTTCTGGGATTACCGACAGCCTAGGAAGTACCTGAACATCCTGTCCTGCCAGGTGCCAGTGTGGGAAGGCCAGGTACACGGTGAGTTTGAACACTGAGCTCCAGTCAGAGGATTATTGAACTATCTCAAGGCAGAGGGTGAGACTGGGGTTAGGGCTCAGTTTGGTGCTGCTATTGATACCTGTGATACTGATTAAAACCATGAAAAACATTATATTAACCAAGTACTTGTTCAGACCTGAACTGGACTGCTCTGAAATTGATCACCTCAGTCAGTCATTTTGGAAACAAAGATAATAATTTAAACCAAACTAACCAATGCAATGATATTTATCTCATAATATAAAAGTATATTCTGACATTAGTCATTATTGTTTTGGATCCCAGACCCCTGTTAGAAAAGAAAACACCTGGATTTAACGTGTCCACATACTTTTGTCCATATGGTGAATGACTTAGGCAATTGTGATATGATAACGATTTCTTAAATGTTTGTAAACAGTAACCGTTACATATGTTCTCTGTGTGTGTGTGTGTGTGTGTGTGTGTCAGCCGTTCTCCAACGGTCTGGTGACAGTGATGGTTCCTCAGCTGAGGAGGGAGAACAGTCTGTTGCTGTGGAGTACACTTGATCTCAACAGCCCCGTCCACGCCTTTGTTGGACATGATGACGTCGTGCTTGAGTTCCAGTGGAGGCCGCAGAAAGAAGGTGACCAATCACACACCGCAATGCATTTGGATGTTTGGAAGGAGTGTGTGGACTGGATCTAGTTAACAGTTTACTCTAAGTGTGAACAAAGGCAGAGTCATGGGCACCTTTCCTCTGTTTGTCAGTATTTACATGCACACTAATATTACAGGATTGTTCCATATTTGACAATATTCTGAATTCGGGTTTTTACTACAACAACGTGGCTTCTTGTCTTTTTAAAGCAGTGTTTTCAACCTTGGGGTCAGGATCCCACAGGGGTCACCTGGAATTCAAATGGGGCTGGCCTGAAATTTCTAGTAATTGATAAAAAATAATCATTTACGAATAAAAAAATATGGTGAGTCGAGAGAGACAATCCCAATCTAAAGACATGACAAAATGTGAAGCTGAAACTGCAGCACTGTGGTTCTGTTTATCTTTCAAATGTTCATTGTGGTCGGTTTCAGATGCTGCAGCTTTCAGAATTCATAGTTTGAGTTTTGTTTGTTCAGTATTAGTTGTCAGCCTTGTAAATCCAGCTGGACTGACTGTACATATCCTGACCAAGGAAAATCAAATTCTCCCTTTGTGCAGTAATCTATACCTGGCTTTACTGCCTCCGTCCAGAACAATATGCATTATGTAGACTAAATATCCTCTAAAATTAATTTGTATGTGAAATATAGTATAGAAAACTATTACATGATCAAAAACAAATTAATTTTAGAAAAAAAAGTTGTCTCCCTTCTGAATGTCTGGGGTCACCAGAAATTTGTGATGTTAAAATGGGGTCACAAATAAAAAAGGTTGGGAACCACAGTTTTAAAGTATGGAACAAAAAGGAGGTTTTCAGGGTTAGAGATGCAAGGGCAAAAGAAAATCCTAGATTTCTGGTTGGAAGGGGAAGTTACTTTTAGACGTTATGAAAGACAAGAAGGTTTCTGAATATCAACAAATATTGTGGTGTCAGAATTTTAAAGAGTGGTTGAAAGAATGACAGAGGGAGGCTGTGTTTGGACACTTGAAACAGTCCATCATCAGCTGAAACACAATATGAAATGAAAAGAAAAGCAGCAGAATCTTCTCCAGCCTCTATCTGGTAATGCTGCGTGTGCACTGCAGCAGGTATGTATGTTTGTGGGATGGTGGAGAAGCTTTCATTTTCATTGGTCAGGTAAACAGGTTTGGAGGAATATTGCCTTTTTTGGAGTAAAAAAATGTGAATAGAAACATAGTCTGTGCTAACTGGAGTTTAATCTGATGACTGAAGGAACTTAAAGTTAATAATTCATCATCTTCAGACTTTGTCAGATGATGCATTTTATTTGAACAGTAGTGTCACATGACCACATCTGTGACATCAGTGAGAATCAATGATGTGCTATTATTCATTAAAACCTATTCTGCCTAATATGTTAAACTGTGGTGGGTTTAGCCTGGATGTTTAATGTTTAGTTTAGTGTTTACTTGTTGGTTTTGTCAACTGTACAGGTTCTAAGGATTACCAGCTGGTCACATGGTCCAGAGACCAGACATTGAGGATATGGAGGGTGGATCCTCAGCTGCAGAGGTAACAATGAGAAGACACTTCACACATATACTGTCTGTCTTCCTCAGACGGATCTGTTCATGTTGTTGTTGTTGTTGTTGTTGTGCAGTTGTGTGTCAGTGACCGTGGGTAGAAGATCTGATGGAGGGGATGTCTCTGACGGTGGAGTCGGAGAAGGCGCTGTCGTCCCAGGACCCTGGGGGTCATCACAACGCTGGCCCGGCTGTAGAAATTCTACAGGGTGAGGAGGATGTAGACACGGCAGAGATGGATCCTAATGTTCTCTGTAGCTTCTAGGGTTGAGTTTGTTCTCTGTCAGGCCTCCAATATATAGTTAGCCTCGTATTATAACAGCCTAAGTCATCAACTATATGGACAAAAGTATGTGGACACGTTGAATTCAGGTGTTTCTTTTCTAACGGGTCTGGGATACAAAACAATAATGATTAATGTCAGAATACAGTCGTGGAAAAAATTATTAGACCACCCCTTGTTTTCTTCAGTTTCTTGTTCATGTTTAATGCCTGGTCCACTAAAGATCCATCTGTTTAGACAAATATAATGAGAACAACAAAAATAGCTCATAGTTTAATTTCAGAGCTGATATCTATCCATTTAACATGTTTTCTTGATAATAACTAAAATCACTTCAGTTCTTCCATCAATATCTATGGCATTATACTGACAAAAACAGTGCTTTAGACATTCTATGTTTTATTTTCTGTCTGTTTTAGTCACATGACACACACAGGAGTTAGTACTTGATTGCATAACCATTGTTTTTGGATGACTTTTGATGGTCTAATAATTTTTTCCATGATTAGATATTTTTATATTGGGATAAATGTAATTGCATTGATTAGTTATTTCTTCCAAATGCCTCAGAGATGGGTTTTACATAATTACTCTCAACATTGATTTACTTGTTTTTTTTATCCAAGACTCTGATTTTTAAATGTTGATATGATGATCAATATGATGTTTAATCCCATAATATAAAACTATATTCTAACATTAGTCATTATTGTTTTGGATCCCAGACCCTGTTAGAAAAGAAACACCTGGATTCAACGGATCCAAAGGACTTTTGTCCATTTGTGTATGAGTTAGGTAATTATGCTATGAGGCTAACGATACGTTTGTCCTGTCATTTCTTAGAACAGGACAGTGGTCTGAGTGCAGGAGGTCGGCAGGACGCAGCGGCACTGGGCTCAGGCCTCCCTCAAACGCTGCAGCAGGAGTTCTCTCTGGTCAACCTGCAGATCAGAAACGTGAATGTGGAGGTGAGAATGTAACATCCACAACAACAGGCAGATTCACACAGCAACGGCATTTAACTCAGAAAAAGACTGGAACGACACTGTTATACACAACAAGTAATTCTAGCTATAAAAAAACACCAGTGGTCGAACGTAAGTACTTTACTTCTGCAGTACTTGTACTTTTTGTTCTACTACATTTATCTGCCCGCTTTCAAATGACAGTTTTTCACCTCCTTCATATCTAGTGAACACTACATACCCACAAATATGTTGACTTTGAATGTGCCATAAACTTAAAAATGAAGTGTTGCAAAAAATTCTCCACTTTAAACTGATTAAACTCTTTACATTCCCTCTTAGATGTGTTGGAAAAGGCATCATCACTGGCCTGTTTTATGACTTTGTGAATAGTTTTTAGACATCCATTGCTCTTACAGGACAGTGAAGGTTCAAACACACATGATGATCTTATAGAATATGATGCACTGCATTAGGATTAAACTGCCAACACTTTATAAAAGTAGTTCAAATGAGCTCCACTTTACACCTACGGCTATGAAATGAATCAAATCATAAAATGTCTAACATTGACAGACACTATTTTACATCGATTTCTTAGAATGTTCATGTAAATAGTATTTTCACATCCTGATACAGATTTTTACTGTTATTTTTTATGTTTGGAAGACTAATTTCACATTGTGCAATGACTTTCACAGTGGAAAAAACCCACTTCACTCTTCCTTTAAAAATGGTTCACCATGTTCCCATTTGCAGTTTCAGTTCTGTTTTTGACCAATTAGTTGTTTTCCACTTCATATATATTTATATTTAGAAGAATCTGTCCATTTCCCCTTTAGTTCACATACAGTTCTAACATGGAAAATAACTCCTGTAGAAAAAGTCTGTCGTCTTCATCAGCTGTTCAAGCATCACGGTGGGTTTGGTGTTTTTGTGCAGTACTGGATGCTGTGAACTGCAGCTGTGTGGTGTCAGCTCACTTTGGCAGTCATCAGGTCCACTTAGTCATGAAGTTTCCCGCCCAGTATCCCAACACGCCCCACCCACTTCCAGTTTGTTTCCCCGACAACCATCCCCTCTGCTATGAAGATCAAGATCCAGAAGGTATTGTTTTCCTTAGTATTACAAATACACCTGTGCTTTTTATAAAATAGGTTTTGTCAAAATCCAAAAAAACTGATCTATGATTTGTTCCCTGTTCAGATTTTGACAGACACGTCTCTGCAGAAGGTAAAGAGGACCAGAACTGTCTGGAGCCGTGTGTCCGACAGCTCGTGTCCTGCCTTGGAGTCTGACATGGTGAGGGGCGAACACACACGTTTGGTTTTTACCCCTCGGTCACATACTGGCCGAAAGGGTATTGTAATCGTTTGTTGTCTGTCCGTCTGTCTGTCCATTCAACGACATAATCACATTATTATTATATCACATATTTATTATTACTAATGCCTAACCCCCACATGTACCCTAAACTGAACCTGAACCTGATGCTAGCTCAGTTTTTTTCCACCCATTATCCAGTCAGACCACCCTTTTCAGCATCAGAAGCAACATTTAACCAAATTTTAAAAAAAAAAACAACAAAAAATTAATACAGACTCATGGTTTCGTTGTATTTATAGATCAGTTTGATTTAAACACCAGAGTTTGTGTTGGTAAATCATTTAAAAGCAATAATCTGCATTCTAGATCTCAAAAACTGGGGCTGGACAATATAAGCTGGGTGTCTTCCTACTCCTTTTAGGACATTAAGTATTATTAAAGAGACACAGTGAAAGAGTTATACATAGTGTTTTTTCTTTTTTGGTTGATTTATTTCCATATATTGGAGTGTCCGGTTTAAAACTGATCATTTCTTTTGCCTCCTTACTACCTTTTGCCTACTACTTATCAACCAGTGGACTGACTGATGGACACAGCCTCTTAGAGATGCACTGTGGAAGTGTATAAATAGAAATAAACTTGTTGAAAAGGACTCCTCTGAAGCCAGTTCTGAACTTTGGGTTGGGAGGTCAGAGAAACCATTCTAGTTCTATATTGACATCAGAACCATCAACAAAACTGACTTTTTTGCCAGAGGACATGGAACTAAATTCAGCTTGTTGAGACCATACTAGAAATACTAATATTATAATACTATAATACACAGACTAGAAAACCATACATACCAGGGTTCAGACGGGTGCTTGAAATCCTTGAAAATGCTTGAATTTCAATGTTGTGTTTTCAAGGTCTGAAAAGTGCTTGAATTTTAGTTTAAGTGCTTTAAAGTGCTTACAATTATAACTCTGTGATGTGATTTAAGTATTTATTTTAATATTAACTCTGCCAGGTTAGATGGCAAACCAAAGCTAATTACACAGCGGTGACACATATGAAAAATAAAACTTTATGTCAAATAAGAAAATTACCAGGTGTTCTCAGGTCAACTCCAGGTATATTTAAGTGTGACTGAAGAACACCAAGTGGCTTCCCTTTTTTTGGATAAAACTTTATGTCTCTTTTAATTTCTAAACATTTGCTATTATGAAGCATAATTTTATTTCTTTATAGCGTAACACTATGAACAACATTGTGATAAAAAGTGGAAAAAAATAATCATGAGTATATTTATATTCCTGTAGATAAGTATTTTACCCCAGCGATAAGGTGCTGTACTGGAAAAATTTTAAAATTGCCCTTAAAAGTGCTTGAATTTGACCTTGAAAAATATGTACAAACCCTGTACATGCCACAGCTGGTTTTACTTTACTTTACTTGTATATGTACTTTAATGCTACAGTTATTTTTTTCTCATTTTGTGTCATATACTATATGTGTTCGTATCCTCAGACCCAGGAGGACGATCCCACCTCCAGCCCCTTTGTCCTGTCCAACCCCCGTCCCGTCCGTCCCTGCAGGCGTTCCCCAGGGTCACCAACACATACGGCTCCTATCAGGTGAAGACTGTCACACAGAAGGGAAATCTACCCTGACCTGGGTTAAAGGACAGGTTTAAGATTTATATGAACACTCATCCTGTATGTCGACCTACTTATGGTTCTAATTATTGACATGAACATACGTAAAACAGAGTGAGTATAAACACATTGTATATTTCAGTAGTTTCATAGTACTTTAGTAGTATTTGTATATTTAATATTCTATCTTGTAGCTTTCATACATTGCTTCCATTTTTTGGTATTTTGTGCGATTTTTTTTATTGATATACAGTCCTTTTTTGCACACTACTTTTCATTGTTCCTGTGACAGTGAAGATCTATTCTATTCTATTCTATTCTATAAATTAATTATGTTAGCTTTGTCATTCTGAGTATAGCAGAACTGTAGCCTTTCTTAATGCTGAGTTATGGATCTATTTTTCCAGGACGCTAACATCCCTTTCCCTCGGACGTCAGGGGCTCGTTTCTGTGGCACCGGTTGTCTGGTCTACTTCACTCGGCCAATCACAATGCACCGCTCTGTCCCGCCCACTGAGCCCACTCCCAGGTGAAATATAAAACTTGAGGTTCAAAGGGGCAAGGGAGTATGTTAAAGTGTCATACCACTGACGGCTACTAAATGGTGACTTCAAAAAACAAACCCTGGCCTCCATAGACTTGAATTTAACTTCTCTCATCATTCTGGTCTCATTCACTTTATTCGTTCTGGTGATAAAATCTTTAAATTATTGCTCAGTTAGTGAGATTTTAAAAGGCTATGGCATCTGCCGTGTTGGACTTTTATTGACAGGTGACACATTGGGCGAATAAGGCTTTTGGAGCTTCAGTTTTTTTTTGTTTTGGTTTAGTAAGTAAATAAAGTTTATTAGTTTTAGGTTTTTTTGTACCTTTATTTTTTCATTTGTTTTAGTATAAGATACAAACAACCGGAGAAATGGTCACAGGTACATTCAGACATTTACATACTGTTTACTGTCCACAGATTGAATGAAAAGACCCATTTCATCCAATACTTTACACCCTTGTGTTGTTGTAGGCGGAGATAGTAGGTCATTATTTCCATTAAATTGATATGATTGACAAGGAGCTTCAGTTTTTTGAATAAAATTTATGTATGTCTACTTTCACTCTAAGTTATGCTAACAAAACAGTCAAATGATTTTGTTTTGCAAAAAAAAATGTGTAATTTTTCCACATCAGTAAACTCATGTTCAGGATTAACTCACTCATTACCTTTTATAATCCTACAGCTTCTCCCTTTTCTCCTAAATACGATCACTTCTAGCTCCAAAATCCAAAATGGCAGTGGCCAAAACACAACTTCCTAGCTTCCCAAATTTTAGTTTAACCATAAAGACCCAAACATTCGCCTGCATCCAAAACCATCTACTGATGTAACTGTTTAATACCTGTTGATCCACTAATCCTATCAATACATGTCAATAATTGGTGTAAAATACAGTTCATCTTTTCATGGTCATCAGATATGACCCATTTGGACGTTCAGAGGCTCCGTAGTTACCGTGGAAACACTGTCATCTTCTACAACATTGATTCACCAGTAAAACCCATGGAGTTGGATCAATGACAGTGGATGGACACACTGGGTTTATGTTCAGTTAATGACAGATTTACTGAAAAAAGTCCCTTTTTTGTTTTTGATCTAATAACGTTTGAATTTGCTCCAAGTTTTCTGTAACATCAACATGACCAATGAATTAAATATAGAAAGATTCCTGATTTTACACTGAAAAATGCAAAATGTAGAGGATAACATTGTAATAAATGATGATAAATCGCCTAAAAGTTAAATATAGAGAAAATTCATTTGGAACTGCCATAATAGTAGCACTGGGTCTTTAAGGGCTAAGTATTGATCAGAGACATCATGGTGGCATCTATGACCACATTATTATGGAGTTTTAATTCATCCCTTAATATTAGACACTTTTCAATACTTCACATGAAAACTGTAAAAGTGTAATTTTCCTTTTATATTGTTACAGTTCTGTTCAGTAACTATGTAGAATCATTTGTCTACTAGTGTTTACGGATAGTTTTCTTGCTGTGATTGTAGGTTTTTGGAATAAGAAGAAAATGAACCCAACACAATAGATTAATTACACAAAAATCCATTCGTTACCCCAACAGTCTAACTTGAATTGTTCTGTTATAATTTAAGTTTTTATTTGATTTTGTAATGGAGAATTACATGTTTTACATTCACATGCACCTATAACATTTTACCATGTGTTTTTTCTATATTTCTTTTCTTTCAGAAAGAACAAAACAATCTATACAATTGTTTTTCTGTGTATATCTCCAGTGTGATCACTTCTTGATTTCTTTTCTCCCTTTTTTTTAAACAACAAAACATTAATAAATAAATAAATAAATAAATAATACAAACAACAGTAATATAGTAGCTAAACAACAGCGGGTGTCATGATTTGTTCCTTTTTAGTGTTCATAAAGTCCATCCATGGTTTCCAGCACTCCTCAGATTTGTTACGTTCTAGTCTCAAAGCAAATGTAAGTTCCTCCATCGGGGAAATTTCTTTAACAAGCTCTATCCAATCTTCTAATGTGGGTAGTTTGTCAGTCATCCATTTTCTAGTGATTACTTTCTTGCTAGCATTGAATTGCTCTTTTCATGTGATTGGTCCAGGTCCCTGTCCGCTCTCTCGGCCTATCACAGTGGCGTGTTGACTCCTATGAAGATGCGTTCAGAGTCGCAGAGCACTCTCAGGTTATACAGCGGCAGCCCCACCCGCTCTGACAAAGACACTGTGTCCATCTCCTCCTTCTACTACAAAGAACGGGTGAGACACACACATTCTGCTGATGGAAATGAACACTAACCTCATGGATCAGTCAAACGTCAATGCATGACATGTTGTTCAGTGATCTTCTTTTAATATCTGGATTAACAAAACCTCAGACTTTTGGTGGGTGTTCTCAGACTGAGCTGTTTTCACATCATTTAGGAAACAAATGAGACTTTAAATCATCGGACCTCATGAATGAATGTTTTCTGATTTATTCCTCTCATATTTGTTCCTGCACCAAGTAATTAGTAGAAAATAAGAAAATCATATCATTAGCCTCACAGCATAATGAAGTCATCCACTATATGGACGAAAGTATGTGGACACACTGAATTCAGGTGTTTCTTTTCTAACAAAACAATAATGACTAATGTCAGAATATAGTTTTATATTGTGGGATAAATATCATTGCATTGGTTAGTTTGGGTTAAATTATCTTTGTTTCCAAAATGCCTCAGAGATGGTTTTGACTTCATTTCTCTCAACATTTATTTTTTTATTTTATCCATGACTATGATTTTAAATCTTCTTCCTCTGAATTTCTATAATATTTTTCCTGCTCTGACTATAAATAATAATTTTCTTCCAACATCTAACAATCTACTTTGATCAGATCTCACTGAGGAGAAAAACCTCCCACATTTGGTTTGAAATAAATAAAATGATCAAAAACAAATAATAAATGTATAAAATATTAAATAACATGAAAACAATTTGCAAAAAACTACAAACAGCCAAAGTGAAAATAAGTTGAAAATAAACAAAATAAGTTAGAAAATTAGCAAAAACAAATAATGTAATAAATAAAATGAATAAAAATGAACAAAAACAATGATTAAATTTTTTTTTTTCCTTGACTGTGATTTTAAATGTTCTTCCACTAAATTTCTCTTGTATTTTTCCTGCCCTGACTGTAAACAATAATTTTCTTCCTCGTCTAACCATCTATTTTCATCACATCAGACACATCATGTCTCCAGCTGTCAGATGTCCTGTTCATGAGGATCAGGACACACAAACATCAATATTAATAATCAATAGGATATTTATCCCATAATATAAAACTACATTCTGATATTAGTAATTATTGTTTTAGATCCCAGACCCGTTAGAAAAGTAACACCTGGATTCAACGTGTCCACAGACTTTTGTCCATATAGTGTACGACTTATGTAATTATGCCATGAGGCTAATGAAATGTGGGATTCATGAAACATGTGCTGACAGCCAAGTCTGTTCTGTAATGAATTTGATACTTTTGTAATTTTTGATCTTAGATTTGATGTCCATGCCAGGAAATTTGCAATTAGAAGGAAACTTTCCAATAAACCTATACAAGGGCAGTAGACATGTGCATCATCATCCTCATTAGTATTTCCAAGTTTGTTTTTGTGCTTGTTGACTTCTGTGTAGGATAAAACACTCTTATATTTTTCATTTACCTCAGAAGATGCAAGAAGCTCCCAAGTATTAATGAACGCCACAAAAGTTCTTAAATTGTTTGCACGCACAATTTAAGATCACGTCTGTGTGTACTCATAAGTCATGCATGAGGTCCAATGATATGACAATAAAAGAACCACATGACTAAAACCACAATCCAAGAACCAGAATAGTGGAATTTAACACAGCAAAACACAAAACACGTCAGGACCTTCAGCTTTAACTGAGAACCGTAAGAGCTGACTCCTGACACCCATGGTAGTGTTGTACTATTCATATTAGTTTATTTGGACCTTCTCTGGATTGTTTTCCATGATATTTTTCAAAACTGGGAATCAGCTTTATAACATAAAGGAATATTTTGTTGACAGCTGATTAAAAGTCTTTTAAATATTATCAATATTATATTACTTGGATTTGTAGACTGTTGGGTGAGATATAGAGTCACCTAATTCAGCCTTGAAGGGTTTTTTTTTTAAAAACAAAACAGTGCAAGCACGGCCTTTTTACACCATTTTCATGTTGCTGAATATAATAAATTAAATAAATTAATGAAATCTAACATTACTTCAAAATAAGCGTAAAACCAGAACAAACAAAATTAAAATAAGGACTAAATTCCAAAAACTAAAACTTTGTTTATATAAATTTTGTCTTATTGACTGTTTTCCCACATTTTTGCCTTTTTGTTTTACTCTCATTTTGTCTTTTTGGAATCATTTAAAACCAGAAATAACCATCCAGCTTCTTGAATTTTCTCTCAGAATCAGCCTTTAACCCATAAAGACCCAGCACTACTTTTGTGGCAGTTCCTAAATAACTTTTTCCTTTGTATTTTTAACCTTTCTTAAGTAATTTATTACCATTTACTCTAATATTATGTTCTGTATTTTACACTTTAGAGTGAACATCAGGTATTTTCTGATATTTAATTCATTGATCATGTAGAAGTTTATTAAAGCTTAAAGTAAATCCAAAGGTTATTATATCAAAACAGAGGAAACTGCAGAAAAAGTGTCTTTTTCAGTCAAATCTGTCACTAACTGAACATAAACCCAGTGTGTCCATCCACTGTCATTGATCCAACTCCATGGGTTTATTATTTTTTTCTTCCATTTCATCCATTTTGGTGGGTTATTTTGTTCGTGTTACTTATTGTTTTGTCAGTTTTTTTCTTTATTTTGTTGCTTATTTTATTATTTTTTTCTCATTTTAGTTACTTTTTTTGATTATTTTTTCCTTCTTATTTATCATCTTGTAAATTTTTCTATTCATTTTTGTACATTTTATTTATTATTGAACATAAACCCAGTGCGTCCATCCACTGTCATTGATTCAACTCCATGGGTTTTACTGGTGAATCAATGTTGTAGAAGATGACAGTGTTTCCATGGTAACTACGGAGCTGCTGAATGTCCAAATGGGCCATATCTGATAACCATGAAAAGATGACAAACTGCATTTTACACCAATTATTTACATGTATTGATAGGATCAGTGGATCAGCAGGTATTAGACAGTTTAGATCAGTAGATGGTTTTGGTAAGGTGATGGATTTTTGGGTCTTTATGGGTTAAACTTGATGGAAATAAGGAGTTGACATTTATTGTGACAAACACCAATTTTATCTGATATGAAAATGTTGAGTGTGGTAATATTTCTGGCCATATCATGCAGCTCTAATTAGACAGAACTACCACTTGCACATTTCCTGTAAAACCTCAGACGTCCACGTACACAGACTGACTGACGCTGACATGTTTGAAACGACCCACAGGTGGCTTCTGGGTAAACACCTCTTTTCTGTCTCACTGGATGTCTCCCTGTTTGGCTTTTGTTTTGTTTCTATTTTTATCTTTTTCTTTTCTGTGTTGTTTTTCTCCGACCAATCACCCGCCCTCATGCTGCTGTGGGCCGCCCCTCCTTTCCACTCCTGTCCAATCAGAAGCTTCCAATCTCTGCCTCCCGCCGCTGGTCTGTCCAAACCCTTCATGACTGGCCGGTACTGAGTTCCCTCTCTCCCTCCATTCATCCATATCTATTTCCAGCCTCTCTCTCTCTCTCTCTCTCTCTCTCTCTCTCTCTCTCTTTCTCTTTCCCAGAGCTTTCCCTTCATTATTTTCCTTCCTCACATCGGTGGGATTAATAGGTTACCTGTTGCCTCTCACTGATTGGCTGACGTCCCCTCGCCTAACACCTCACTTACTAAAACTGAAAGCCACAAGCAACGTCAGCCTCAATTATGTGTTCTGAAATGGTACATGAATCTGAATTCTACTGCACCTGCATCAGTCAAATGGAATGATGAGATTATATGTATTGTGAACTTTGTACTTAGATCTGAAATGGTTCTAAGGTTTGATGAAAATAACATTTACGTACAGTATCGACAGTCAGGTCAGATCCAGCCAAAGTGAACATCAATGTCAGAAATAAAGTTTCACCTATCATTTCTCAAATAGGGTCATTTTTTAGCGTAAGAACTCTATTTTATGGAACTGTTTACAAAATTTCAGTATCACTTATAGAAAAAAAGATATAACTGATTATGTAAAGTTATACTTCTGACATATATGTAAATGCACTTTAAGATTTGTTCAGACTCATTTATGTAAATGCACTGTTAACTTTAATAATAATATTTGTTCAGACTCACATATGTAAATGCAGTATTAACTTTAATAATAATATTTGTTCAGACTCATATATGTAAATGCACTATTAACTTTAATAATAATATTTGTTCAGACTCATATGTAAATGCACTATTGACTTTAATAATAATATTTGTTCAGACTCATATCTGTATATATCACTTCAGTTGTAATATGTCTGTTCAATAACAGATTATGATCATATTTGTAGTGTTTTAGTTCCAGTCAGTCTTGTACTGTGATACTGAACAAAGGTCTACACAGCAGTCCCCATGTCATAACAGATTTGTGTTCAGAAAAACTAATCATTTAAAATTTTGATCCAATATTGATCACAGTTGTAGTTTAACATTGGACCTAAAGCCCTACGTTTCATTTAGGACCCATTTATGATGAGAAAAAAAAAGATGTTCATTTTGAGTCCCCGTGCCACACAGCAATAATTTAAATATTTTTACCCCAAATTTTATTTCTGTCAATTGTATCATTTGTCATGTGACAGTACTTACTCAGACCTATTCATACATGTATTAAACATGCAGATCAGTTATTTAGACACTGTTGAACAGGACATGTGTCCCCGTGGCACTGCTGGATCTGACCCAGTAGAGTTCGACTTGATTGAATGTGTCTGTTGGTGTAACTATAGGAGTAATCCACAAATGAAAGGGGAATCTGATTTCATCATATCCTATTTGCTGATGATGATCTTTTAAATTCTGTCAAAATGTCTTTTTTTTCCTTTCTACTTCTTTTGGAATGAATTGAGGCATATGTCAATTTAGTGTCCTCTCTGTTCCTTTCTATTGTGTTAGATCACATAGATGGTTCTAGATCTCAGCATTAAGGGCATCACTGGTGGAAAACCTCATATTCAGAACATATAAATGGAGTTGATTTGCAAAGTGGTTCAAACAGTAACAGCTGTCTGACTTTTTAGTGTCTGTAATGTTGACTAACAACTTCAGGTAAGTTGGAGCTCAGGAGGATACACTTTACAGTTTATATTTAATTTGAACCTAATGCAATTTCTTTGCGGTTATATTGCTGCCTCAGCTATGTACTGACATGCTGCTTGTCTGTTTTTGTTTTTTAAATAAATGTCAAACTAACCATTGTTCACATTGCGAGCCCAAAAGTCAAAAGTATTTGTGAATTTCTGTTCTTACGAAATAGGATTTAAGCTATTTGTTTCTCTTTTGGGCTTCTTTGTTTTCAGCAGCAAACTGTTGCTAGGGCTGTGTGATATGACCAAAATATGATTTTACTATAAATCCAGATAATAATGCATATCACAGCAGCACAGTGTCTGTAAATTCAGTTAATTTCTATGAAATTACCACGAGTTGTTTGTTGTTATGTTTCAAAACTACATAAACTGTCCTTATAATAACCCTAACCCATAAAGAAAATTTCAGTGAAATACATTAGGCTTCAAAAAAAAAAAAAAAAAGTCAAAAGTAAGCGTTAATATGAGCAGAGGGAGGTGATGCATACATTTCTAAAGTTCCAGGATATTGCCATGGTATATCTATCAGGTATATCTTCTTGCAGCCTGATTATCTGAACTATCCACTTATGAGTACATCCTTTTAACTCAGATCTGACCACACCGTAAATCTTACAAGGAAACACTTTAGTAAACTCAGTCAACAGAGCGTCTTATTTCATTTTACAACAAGACTGTGGACACAAGCAGGTGGATGTATTTTTCCTTGATCTGAAATGCAGCGTTAAAGGTCAGTGTCTGTTAGTCGTGAGCATTTGTCTCCTAAACCTTCAAAATATTCAGTTGGGTGTCTCGCAGTGTGAACAGTCTGTCAGTAATCTGTCATCCTGACCACTTTTAATCAGGTGGTGCTTGTCTCCTCTTGGCCTGCTGTCTCCCTCCTCCTGTCTGTGTGTCTGTCCATGCGTCTGTCTGTCTGTCTGTCTCCATTAGAAATCCCGACGGTTTAAACCAAAGCGAGAAGGCTCCGATTACAGTAACCGTCCCATCAAACTGGCCGGGAAAGTCATCATCCAGGAGATCTCCTGTCTGCTGCCGGTCCATAAAACTCTGGGAGAGAGCTACATGTGAGCATCCACACTAACACCAACATCCAATCAAAGTCAGTGATGTCAACTAAATGAAACTGGAACGGTGGGTGCAGGTAAAAAGTTGACTGAAATTTAGGCGTAGCGGCTATTTGTCATCAAAATTAAATCAAATTAAAAGTGACTGAACTTAAGACTTTAACAGAACTTAAATAACCACTAGATGCACCATGGGTTTGTGGTTTACGCAGTCAAAACACAATGTCCATACCATAGGTGTATTTCAAGTGGTTTATTTTAAGGATTCTTGCAGGCAAACTACAACCAAGGCCTTTTGTGCTGTCTCTCCTGCTCAACATGTCTGACTGATTGTCTGTCTGGTAAAAAACCATCGGCCCACCCAGGTGCATGCTGATCTCCATTAGTGCTGCCTATTTATGCCCAGATGCTCATGGTCTAAACCAATAAGAAAGTCCAAAACAAACAGGTGCTAAATACTAAAGAATGAAAGCAATATCCATGAAAATCAAAAAATATATTGTAAATATTAAACAAACAAAAAGCAAACAAAAATAAACACTTAGCAAAAAATACTAAATTAGTTAACAAAAGTGTAAATTAACTTTGAACAAAAAACTAAATAGACAAATAGCTCCTACATTAGGGATGCACCGATCCACATTTTTTCACTTCCAATCCAATCTCGATACCTGAATTTGGATATCTGCCAATACCGATACTATTCCGATACCAGAGCTCTGTTTGCTTTAATATTATTATTATCATTATTGTTGATTTTATATGAGGCTCTATAGTCAAGTATGATATGTACAAATAGATGCATGTATGTTCCAAAAGGCAACTCGAGGTAAGTATAAGGTCAGAAAAACAGTAAATACTGTTAACAGGAAAAATCCCATCCTGAAAACAAAGATGCACCTGTAAGGGATTCAAATTGACTGTGAGTATTTAATAATATTTAATATTTAAATCCAAGACAGATGCACATAAAGGGATAACTTGTCCAACACTACTCCTCTCCAGATAAAATACAAAGGTCTGTTTCATCTGATCAGTGGTGTTTCTAGTATAAAATATTTCCACACAGCGGACGTGTTGTGATCAAAAGTCGGTTAGCCACAGTGCTCACCTGCTAGCTGGCTGCAAACTGTGGAATGGATTTCCTGAATGGAGGTGTGTCTCAATACTCCGCATCTCATTAATCCATTCCACATTTTGCAGCCAGCAGGGAGTCACTTGTGGAGTCATTTCAGCAGACAACATTAAAGCACAGACATGGCTCATAGATCGGAAATCTCAGCAGGTTGGATCAGAAATTTCCGATCCGTGAATTAAATCGGTATCAGAAGCTGATACTGATACTGGATCGGATCGGCCCCATCCATACTGAAATAAAAACTGCTCATAAATGTTATAAAATGAAATACTTTGAGCTTGTGTCACCAGTCGTCTATTATAACAAATACTTGCACAATCTCATGTTGTCCATCAAAACCCTAATTTCACTGAAAACATGTTTGCGGATCTTCTGAATCAAAGCACAAATGACGTGCGTGGAATAATACAGTTCTGGACCAGTGTGCATTAGTATTTGTGAGATGTAACAAAAAACATCTTTAAAAATACATATCAGTGAAATATATCAGTGTTTAGTGTGAGACTTGTTTCATTAAGAACCCATTCAGTGACCTTCACCTTAAACTTAATCAGTGAGCTAATTTAGAAACTAGAAAACAAATTCAGCTTCTTAGTTTAAGGATTAGTCAAAACAAAGCATTAATATTAACAAACAGCAAAATGATGTATGAATGTATTATCACTGTGTGTAAAATACTATATGTATGTATTAAGAACTCCTAATGCTTTCTGGTGTGTGCAGTCTGAACATGAACGACATCCAGGACACGTGTCAGAAGAATGCAACAGCAGCACTCACCGCCGGACGCAGAGATGTTGCCAAGGTGACGACCGACTCAGTTACTGTATATGTGTCAGCGAAGTGGATGGTGGTCTACATGGAACAAGTTTCAAACAGAATCCAGCTTTACCTTTCCAATATCACAAACATAACCTCTTTACACATCTGAAGTGGCATGCTGGGATAGCAGGCTGAGGGTTGCCGATAGCAACCGACACAACAACCTGATCTACAAAGCCTGTAATGTTGTTGGGATGGAGCTGGACTCTGTGATAATGGTGCCAGAGAGGGGAATGTTGTCCAAGATCAAGACAAAATTGGACATTTCCATTTGTCTACATATTGTACACATATTTTTGGCCGAAGGGGTATTGTAATCGTTTTGTCGTCTGTTCATTCAAAGACATAATCACATTATTATTATTACTAATGCCTAACCCCCACATATACCCTAACCTGAAATTGAGGCTAGCTCAGTATTTTTTCACCCATTATCCAGTCAGACCACCATTTTTCAGGCATCAGAAGCACATTTAACCTAAATTAAAAAAAAATAAAAAAAAATAGACTCGTGGTTTCGTTGTATTTATAGATCAGTTTGATTTATACACCAGAGTTTGTGTTGGGAAATCATTTAAAAAACAATAATCTGTATTTTAGACCTTAAAACTGGAGTTGGACAATATAAGCAGAGTTTCTTCCTACTTTTTTAGGACATAAAGTATTATTAGAGACACAGTGAAATAGTTATACATTGTGTGACATTTGTTTTTCTTTTTTGGTTGATTTATTTCGATATATTGGACTGTCCTGTTTAAATTGGTCATTTCTTTTGCCTAGCACACTCTCATACACTCTCTCTCTCTCTCTCTAATTATACTTGCATCGATCAGCTGTAACACACAATAATTTCCCTGCGTTTAATAAAGTTTCTGATTCTGATTTCTTGAGGTTTGGGCTCTGGCATCTGCAGCCACCAGTCAAGATTTGAGTCCAGATTCAGACCCAGATGTAGAAACCCCCTGGGCCAGACACCCGTTTGGACGCCACTTGCTGGAGACTCTGTGAGAAACACATGACTGTCTTTTCCCAAACTGTTCAATCAATTGGAATCAGATTTGGGAGTCACAGTCCAGAATCTTCTAGACCTCTGGCATTTCAGTAACAAATGAACAGGACTCATGGTTTAAGTATGTGTGAGAAGTGAGGAGGTTATATCTGTGTGTGTCTCTTTTCATCCTCCCAGTCTAGACCACTACAGTCAGATGAGTGACGTGCAGACTCTGGCCATGCTGTGTAGTGTGTTCAAAGCTCAAGCTCCGCCTCCAGACTGTTATGCCCTGTACGGACACCATCCGTCACGTTCCTCCATGTTCCCCCCACACCACTTACGCTATGTAAGTTCTGACTGTGTCATAGATTATAGTCATGGACAAAATTATTAGCCCACCCCTTGTTTTCTTCAGTTTCTTGTTCATTTTAATGCCTGGTCCAACTAAAGGTCCAGTTGTTTGGACAAAATATAATGATGCCAACAAAAACAGCTCATAGTAGTTTAATTTCAGAGCTGATATTTATCCATTTATCATGTTTTCTTGATAATAACCAAAATCACTTCAGTTCTTCCATCAATATCTGTGTCATTGTACTGCCAAAAACAGTGCTTTTAGACATTCCATGTTTTCTTTTCAGTCTGTTTTAGTCACATGATACACACAGCAGTTAGTGCTGGATTACAGAACCATTGTTTTTGATGACTTTTGGTGGTCTAAGAATTTTTTCCGTGACTGTACTCTGTCATTAACTGATACAGACCCAACAGCCACAGGCGTCCAAAAGCATCTACTGATCTAAAATAGATTTGCACTTTGCGTACTTTGCATTTCTCAGTATTTGTGTGATATTTTTATACAGATCATTTATTTTTTGCATCGCAAGTGTTTTGCTGCTGATCAGATTTTCATTGTACCTGTGACATGACAATACAGACCTATTGTATTGTATTGTATTGTATTGTATTCTATAATTAAGTAACTGGTGGACAGGCTCCACATCTCTGCTGTGTTTGAAGCATGCTTACTATCTGTGGCCTCCAGTGTGCACAGACTGTTTTTGGTTTGAATAATTATGTTGTTAGTCGTTGTGGCTGTGTGACTGCTACACCTTTCAAAGCCTTTAGAGTTAGTCTAGTAAAGAACAGTTGAACTGGATTTGAGGAAATGACTCGGTCTGTCTCTTTCAGCCCAGCTACACATCCAGCTCTGTCACCTCAGGTTCCTGCTCAAGCACTTCTGACTCCGTCACCACGACTACCTGGAACCAAGGTCAGACATCTGGTACCATGCACTGATAATACTGTGTAATATCACTGTTTATCATACATGTTTGTTTTTTTTCCTTTGCTTGTCTGTAGGCAGAGATTCTGAACATCCTAATCCCTGGGGTGAATCGTCTCCTGATGACTATCGCTACGGCAACCAGGGTTATACAGATCCACGGGAACGGGAACGAGAGCAGCATGACATGAACAAGAGGTGAATTATCTCCATCCCCTGACTTTTAAAGCTTGTCATACACTGTGTAATTTGGTCTGTCCCCAAAAGAACTATAAACAAACCCAGCAGTTACCTATAGTCTGAGCTGGTCATGTGATGGTGATCCTAACGCACTACGGTTGGGGTTTACAGAACACTGTTCTCATGTTCTTACAGCCAAAGACAGAACTTAGTCTGATCTCAGAGAGTGACTCCTGCTATGACCTATGTCTGTTAACCCTTTAAACCCTAGGCTTAAAATGGTCCACCTGGACTTTTTTAGTCCAATGGCCCGATGGACTATTGGTTTCAGTTGTCGTCTGTCTGTCATCCATAAACACTTAATATTTGTTGTGGAACATCTTTGGGGTAAGGTCTACCAAGTTTGTTCAAAGAATTGGGAAATACTGAATTGTGATTTTTTTTAAATGAATTTTTCAAATTTTTCAAATCCCCCTTAGTTTATAATGGGACACATTTCAAAGTGCTATAACCTGAAAACAGTTGAAGATTTTGATATAATTACTATTGGCAATAGACAGGAAATCACATATGGGCTTTCATTTGGTGCCATGACCTTTAACTTGAATGACCTTGAAAGGTCAAACCCAGACCGTAGATTTTGGCTATCCAGCTAAAAACACGTACAAGCAACAGGAAAAGACACAGAGAAAAAGTCACTTCTACAAGAAGTTTTTCTAAAGTCCAAAGTCTAAAGTAAAAATTAACAGCATGTGCAATATGATGAAATATACTAGTATCATGACTTGATTGATGACACAACCTTTGACCTAAGATGACCCTGAAAGGTCAAACGAATGTCAGTTAATTTCTTTAAATATTCTCTTGGACTACAGGACCCTTGGTCCCAGTTTTTCTTATTTTGACTTAAAGGTTAGAAAATAGGCTGAGTGAGTCTGTTTGCCCATTTTTCCAGAGCACTTTTTTTCTCCAGAGCTTTCCAAATCTAGGAGTCATTTACAATCTAATATAAATAATTATAAAGCTTAACGGCTCAGGTTTCAGAATCCATTTGAATTTTTCCAATTATGCAATGTTTAAAATGAGAATACTGGACACTGCAACATTCCACTTTTCTTCATCAGTACTTATTTAATTTCCGTCTTTTTCTCCTTTTTCCTACAGACTACTGGACCCAGCGAACACACTGCAGTTTGATGATTTTAAGAAGTGTTACGGGGAAATCCTGTACCGCTGGGGTCTGAGAGAGAAAAGAGCTGACGTGCTAAAGTTTGCCTCCTGCCCCCCTGAACCTCACAAAGGCATCGGTACGTGTCAGACCTCATACACTCTCCAACACCCTGAGTCTCTGCTGTGATAAACTGTAGAATCATGGGATTCCACAAAAGAGAAACTGTTGCTGATATGATCCTCTGTTCTGTGTTTTCCTGCAGAGTTCGGCGTGTACTGCTGTCACTGCCGCAGTCAGACCCGTGGGACGCAGTGTGCCGTCTGTAAGCGTCTGACCTTCCAGTGCGCCATCTGCCATGTGGCCGTACGCGGCTCCTCCAACTTCTGCCTGAGCTGCGGTCATGGAGGACACACTAGTCACATGATGGACTGGTTCAGACGGCAGGACGAGTGTCCGGCCGGCTGTGGCTGCCACTGTCTGCTACAGAGCACCTTCTGATCTGCAAATACCTCAGCCAAACCAGCACCTACATCTGCTGATGGTGGGACTGGTCTGAGATCAGTCAGTCTGACCCGCAGAGATATCGCATCAGCTGCAGACCTGATGTCAGTGACAGTTATGTGACTTTTAACCCATAAAGACCCAAACAGCCACTGGAAACCAAAACCATCCACTGATCTAAACTGTTTAATACCTGTTGATCCACTAATTCTATCAATCCATGTCAATAACTGGTGTAAAATGCAGTTCTTCATCTTTTCATGGTCATCAGATATGACCTGTTTGGACGTTCAGAGGCTCTGTAGTTACCGTGGAAACACCATCATCTTCAACATTGATTCACCAGGAAAACCCATGGAGTTGGATCAATGACAGTGGATGGACACACTGGGTTTATGTTCAGTTAATGACAGATTGGACTGAAAGAGTCACTTTTTCTTCAGTTTTCTCTGTTTCTGATATAATAACCCTCAACTTTAATCTGAGCTTTCATGAACATCTACATGATCAGTAAATTAAATATAGGGAAATAAATGATTTTCACTGAAAAAATGCAAAATACAGAGGATAATACGAAAAATACACGGTGATAAATCACTTAGTTAAGTTAAATTAATTTGGGAACTGCCAACAAATTGCCCTGGGTCTTTATGGGTTAAATTCCCACAGGAGAATTAAACATCAAAATGTGGGTATTGACTAACAGTGTTGTTTTTTTGTTTTGTTTTTTTACTGATACCTCACCTTTACCATCACACACAGTACAAACTATATACTTTTTACACAAGTCATCATCCATGTAAGGAGCAGTGTCCATCCTACTACACTGACGTTAGCTGCATTAATGAATATTGAGAAAAACTCATTCCTACATTTGAGCTCAAACAGCCCACAAATTATTTCAACATCACATTATGCAACATTGAAATATTCTATTTCAAACACCAACCAATTATTTAAACAACTGGTCAACTAATCATTGATGAAGATAATTTTGAGTTCCTCTTTTCAATCAAACAAAATAGGGTTTGACTGGAGCGATTAGATGCTTTATTTGTCACTGATGGTTCAGTCACAGTGGCCTTACAGATGCAATAACAGGACTGTGTGAAATGTGAAAACACTTGAATGTAAACTAACAAATGAAGTGATGAAGATACTTTATGTGAAGGCTGGGAGGAGACTAAAACTGTACTGTAATAATGTAAGAAACTGTAATAAAGTATGTTTGGATTCAGTCTTAATATGGATATCGTAGCTTCTCTGTTGTGTACCTTTAACCTCTGACAGGGCGTCAGAGGGACGTGTGAGGCGGAAGCTGAGGTCGGAATACGGTGGGTGTTTTAAGTCGACAGAACACACACTTTGTCAACAGCTCAGAGCTCTGAAGTCTGCACACAGGAAACGGTTTCCCACACTCTTCACACTGGGAAAAAAGAACAAACAGAACAAAGTAGTCACATCTGTCCTGTCCTTTTCAGTTCCAGTATGTGTCAGGCTCCACACTGAGCGCATAGTTGCACTCTGACCATATTTAGTCTTTGACAGTCCCTTCAAATGATAGCACTAACTAATCATTAGTCTCAATATAACTGACAAAGTCATCCACTGTATGGACAAAAGTATGTGGACACGTTGAATTTAGGTGTTTTTTTTTTTGTTTTGTTTTGTGTTTTTTTACTTGTCCAGCACCATAACAGCAGAATGGTAGTCTGGCTTCTTTTTGTTCTGAATGAATTTGCTTTGCCAAGGGAAACTTCATAAAGTATACGAGGCTCTCCTTGATATTCTAGTGTCTTTATTTGAGTTTCGTTGAACCACATTTTGATGCTGGACCTGACATGAAGGAACAGGAAGGGAAGAAGGGGAGAGAGTGAAGAGGAGAGAAAAAGGAAGAAGAAGGCGGCAGAGACCCTCACAAGAACATAACTATACCAACAATAACCATGGTGATAATTATAATGGTAACAATATCTAGAACCAGAACTGAGTAAACTGAGCAGAAAAATAAGAAAATCCAGGTGTTTCTTATCTAATGGGTCTGGGATATAAAACAATACTGACTAATATCAGAATATAGTTTTTTATTATGGGATAAATATCATTGCATTAGTTAGTTTGGGCTAAATTGTTATCTTTGTTTCCAAAATGCCTCAGAGATGGTTTGGACTGAATTTCTGTCAACATTGATTTTGTTTTGTTTTGATTTGTTTTATCCTTGACTATGATTTAAAATATTCCACCTTTAAATTTGTGAAAGATTTTTCGTGCTCTAACTAAATAACTTTCTACCACAACTAACCATCGACTTTCTACACATCCCTCCCATTAAACTTTAAGGAAATATTGATGTTTATAAACTATATGGACATAAATATTGGGACACATCATGTCTACAGTTTATAAGAAGTCCTGCTCATGATGATCGGACATAGAAACATCAATATTTGCTTGAAGTTTAACATTAGTCCTTATTGTTTTGTATCCCAGACTCCTGTTAGAAAAGAAACACCTGATGACTTGGGCAGTTATGCTACGAGGATAACGTAATGTTGAACATCTAAAAAACAAATCCACCAAATCCATTTTCCTATGACTCCACCAGTTTCATTCTGTTAAGTTGCTCATGTTTCTTTTAGGTCACTGTCAGGCTTCGTACTGTTAATGGTGCCAAAAATGTTCAGAAGAACTAATCGTGGAAGGAGAATGTTAGCGTAAAAGGACAAAGGATGTTTTTTTCTTGTGTATGAGAATGGACTCTGACCTGGACTATTTGACTTCCTGTTGCTTGTGTCTTCTTCTTCATCACTTGTGGGATGTCCTCAGTGTTCTCTATGTTCCACAACCTGATGGTACGATCCTAGAGAGGGGACAGGTCATGTATGACTGGAATCATGTCAAACACCATACATCCACCCACTGATTAAAAGAATGTAAGAATAAAGGAAAAAAGCACCCCACAAACAAATACATTTCAGTAGAATTACGGTCTAGAACTGGGCAAAATAGATAGAAAGTGAAACACTTTGCAAACATTCCTGCAGGTTTAAGTGCAACTGAACAGTTTTGTTGCTAACAGACTTTAAGAAGTCACCATAGTAAAAGTTACACTGTCTAAACCCACTCCCCTACCATATTAACATGTGAACTTTTACCTGGAATCAGGGCTCAGGGGTTAAAGGGTTAAGATTTAACTGTGCTTTGTGCACTATCAATGGTGACTGAAAAGTGGGCCTGTACCTTAGAGGCAGAGGCCAATAGTTTCCCATCAGCACTGACTGACACATCTGTGACCCAATCACTGTGACCCTGTGGAAAAACAAACAGGACTTGAGCCTCCACTGTTCTTTTTTTCAGATATGAGGGTGTACTGTGCAGTAGAGGGAGCAGTACAGATGACTGACCTTCAGAGTTACAGTCTGGCAGAGGCTGGGCATATCCCAGAGTGCAACAGTCTTGTCATAGGAGCCGGACACCAGTAGTTTACCTGAGGACACAGGACAGAGACGTTTTCTGCACAAAATTAAACAAAGCTAAAGATCTGTTTGCTTTTTAATTCACTGTAACAAAAACAGAATCCATCATGGTAAGTCCTTCTGTGGCTAAAGCTGTAAACTTAACAGGTCATTTTTTATACATTTATAGCTCACTGTAAATTTGGAGGTTGCGGTCCTAAACCACAAATCTGTTAAATTCAAGTTATTGAAATAATACTTAAGAATTTTGAATATTTCATCTACGTGATGTTTTCTTTCTAAATGTAAAAGTTTTTCCTCATTTTCATGTCACTTCTCAAACCCTGTGGGTTTTAGTCCACAGGCTCTAAATGACTCATCCGTAAGTCTGCCTCTCTCTCACAGCAGATTGGTTTGTAGACAGGTCCCAACATTTCAACAGACTTCACAAATCTCTTTTAAAGACACACCTGTTTGCACTGGCTTTAATACAAGTGTGTGACTTTTATTTTATCTTCTGCTTGTGTTTCAGATGCTATTCATCCTATTACTGTGTATCTGTTTTTATCAGTGTTAGCAGATCTTGTATTTATTCTCATTTTACTAGTTTGATCATATCTTGTATTTGAATTTACAACTTTGTAGAACACTTTGCAGTCTTTTAAATGTGTTTAGAAATAAAGTTGACAGGTGTTCCTCTAACTCATTTTTGACTTCTTCTATCAGTTTCTTTTTTTCCTTTTGTTTATAGGTAACAACACCTTTGCGTAACTTCATATAAATAATACAAAAGTCCAAACTAACTAAAACATTTTTTTCACACTATATATGTTTTTGGACTAGAGAAAGACGGCAGAGTCCATGGAAAGAACATGTGAATTCCAAACAGAAAGGCCCAAGGCAGTGGCGATGGGTTCAAATCATGACTTTCTTGCTTAATTGGCTATTCAAAGGTCCCTGTGATTGGCTGTTCGTCTCTATGTGTTAGCCTTAAAATGAACTCGTGACATGTCCCGCCTTCATCTTATGTCAGCCCACCCACTCGCCCACAGATGATTAAGCAGTTAATTGAGTGACTGAAGGAATAAATACGATACAGTAATTTCCCCTGGGATTAAAGTATTCTGAATGTAAATGAACCAAATCATGATTGTCTTTGACCACAAATTTGGGTCTTTTTTTTTTACTTAAATCTTTATTGAGTTTTATATAGAACTGTAACAGTAACCAAAAAAAGAAACAGACAAAAACAAACAAAAAAGACCCCCCCACCCAAAAAACCCCAAACAAACAAACAAAAAACCTGACAAACGAGAACACATATGAGTATAAAAGGAAACAATATGCCCGGGTAGCAACAGTCAGTCTATTGATTTTGTGTAAATATAATCCATTTATTCCACTTTTTATCCTGTCCAAACTTGGGTCTTGGATCAAATTGATAATCCCAAAAGTCCAGACCAAGCAGAACAGGTGTAAAAGCAGCCTGAAGTCCTACCGTCAGCAGAGAAGCTGCAGGAGCTGACGCTGCCTTCGTGTCCTTTCTGCAGCAGTGTCCCACCGTGACAGCGGAACCCTCCAGAATGCAGGTCCCAAAGCTTCAGGGTTTTATCCCATGAAGCTGTGCACAGAAAGCAGCCATCGCTGGTGAAGCAGCAGTTAGCGATAACGTTGCCATGGGCGCTGAGATAACAGTATGAGGAGATGAAAAAGTGAATTACTAATAAAGGTCATTGTAAAGAAAAAATAATCCTCATGAGGCGCAGACAAAAACTCAGATCAGTTCAATCAAGAAAAATGACTAAAAAATCATGGGAAGGAATGCTTCTAGAACCAAAAAAAGAGTTTGTTTGAGGTGCTCTTTGAAAAAAGGGATTCATAAAGTAGATGACAAACTAGAAGAAAACTCCAAGGCACTGTCTTTAATCATTAAATGCCTTTATTCTCATGGCATGGTCATATATAGACCTTAAAAAACACTTCAACGTGTTTCGGCTTCAAGCCTTCATCAGGAAGTCAAAGAAAACAGAAGCCTGGAAAACTGTAGGTTCTTTTAAAGTAGGTCCTGACCAATAGGAACATGCCAACTGCACATAAAGGTAATGGCCTGCACAGGGTGTCAACATGTAAAATGGCCAGCGGGTGGTGTCACTACAGGTCAAAAGGACATACAAAAAAACTCACCTATAGAAATGTTTACAAATACATACAGTTTTCCAGGCTTCAGTTTTGTTTGACTTCCTGATGAAGGCTTGACGCCGAAACATGTTGAAGTGTTTTTTAAGGTCTATAGATGACCATGCCGTGAGAATAAAGACATTTTAATGCTTGAGGAGAGTGCCTTGGAGTTTTCCTCCAGTTTGTCATCTACAAGAAAAATGATTATTATTGAAAACATGAACTTGTAGTTCACTTGTCTATGGACACTGTGGTTTTGTGGCTGCACAGGTCCAACAGTTTAACACTCCTGTCTTCGGACACCGTGGCTATGCGTTGGCTCTGAGGGTCAAACCGGCACTGAGTGATGGTGGACCGATGATGATCTGGAGGAAACAAACCAAAAGAAAAAAAAATCACTGAAACTTACAACTGAATGGGTAATAACTCTGTCGGTGGTGTCATACCGCTGACGTGGTGCTGTATCTGTCCACCGGCTGCGTCGACGACATACATGCCGTTCTGAGGATCGGCGGCACAAACCAGCAGTCGGCCATCAGAGGAGGAGCTGCAGGATGTCAGCAGGCCGCCCGGCTGGTACTTCCACTGCACAACAACAACAACAGACAGTATGTAAAGTGGAGGTGTATTCAAACATACAGCTGTGGCAAAATTAGACCAGAAATCAATTAAAAACGCTTGGAATGTTGTCAAGAATAAAGCAGATCAAACACTCAAAAGATTTTTTCTTACTGTTAATTCACTAGATGCTCAGGACATACAGAGAATGTCTCTCACCTTGTTATTAAAAAATAAGAGGTAAACATAGAATAAGAATAAACAGTGGTATAAAGAATAAACTATGATAGAATATAATGTGTATAACAATAAACTGTAACAATAGCAATGGTAGTAAAATACAGTTAGAGATGTAACAATATGAAATTTCCATATCACTGTTATTGTGACCAAAATTATCACGGTTATCATTATTATCGGGGTATTGTTGAAATGTGCTCAAAATGTTCAAAAAGTACTGAAACAATTTACCAAGCTGTATTTAAAAAACAAACAAACAAACAGACAAACAAAACAAATAAAATAGCATGCACAATGTACTTTGTGTTGGCAGAAACATTAAAATATTAAAATGTAAACATCAAACATACAAATGTGCATTAAAGATGGCACCTTATGTACATAACAGATATCTGCACTGGAGGTGGGAAATGATAGGATTTGAGCAATATCAATGCTATTGTTGATTCTGCTTACCAATACAGAAAAACAAAAAAAACAACAACATTTAATTAAATTCAATGTATAATGAAATAAACAAATTGCACCCTTCCACCCTGAACCCACCCCACCTCAGCTCATCCTGACCAGTACAAACTAATGGTTAGTTATGGACTATAAAGTACAACAGGTACACATTCAATCGGGCAGCACCACTATGTTTGTAAAATAAGAAATAAAGGGTTGGCATTTGTGGAAAAATGTTCCTCTCAACATGTATTTAATATTTAATTTTCTCGAGTTTTAGAAAAGACACGGTGTCTTTAACTCACCGGAAGATTGGAAGGATATTTAGCAGACTTCCAGTACAACAATATCAAATGTCTTGTTAGTAAATATGTGTGAGCTATAATAGCCTTTTGTGTAGAGTTTAATGCAACAGAGGCGTCAGAAAACCCAAATATGACCTTAGAACTTTCTATTCAGCAGAGGTGTATATTATGGGCTGCCCTCACTGCAGCCAAGAAAATGCTGGCACTGAGATGGCAGCCGCCTCATATGTTATCACGGCAACAATGGATCATTAATTTCTAGATATAGTTATGATGGAGGGGTCAGAGGCCGGGTTGCATGCATCCGGTCCAAAAACCCTTAGCATGTGGGATGGTGTTTACATTATGGTTAAAGAAAGAGTGCAACAGAATTATCTATGACTATCCTGATCACCTATATGTTTATATCTGTAAATTATATTCTCTTTCACTTATATACATGTATTTGTTGTTATTAGTTGGGTTTCGTATTTTGAGATCCAGGTTGGGTTGGTATGGGGGTTGTCATTGGTTCTGGGAGGGTAGGGTTTATACTTTGTGTGTCACAAAATCTTATATCATAAAATGTGAATTTCTTTCTTTTTTTTGCATTGTATTTCTGGAGATGCACAATGAAAATAAATTTAAAAAAAATTGATCAAATAAAAAAAAAAAGAATCCTAAATATGGCAATAAATGGGCAAGTCTGCAAATGTCCAGCAGAGCTGCATTTAAGTAAAGCTACGAAAAGGAGGAGTTACCAGAATCTGTCCGGTCTCCATGTCCCAGGACACCATCTTCTTATCCCAGGAGACTGTAAGCATCCTGACAGACAAACAAGAAGCTAATGTTAGGACACCTATAAACCCCTAACACATCCTCATAAAAAGACCAAATAGGTTTGGTTTTTATTGTTTCTTAAACAAAGAAGTATGTGACAGGAGGTGTGTTTGTTCCTCTGGTAGGTGTTTTGATTTCCTACCACATTCCCTCTCTTAGTTTTACTTTTTGACAAGTCACACAAAATGACCTTTTTCTCCTTGTACTCTGGTAGCTTTCATGAAAGTAGCTCCTGTTTCTTGTAGTTCAGTGTCAGGCTTGGTAGTGTTACTGGAGCCAAAACTGTACAAAGGAGCTAAACAGGAAGGAGGACATTAGGGAAAAAGACAAAGGATGTTTTTTTCCTCTGTATGAGAAATGATCTGACACCAAGGGGAACTATAGTGTGCACTTGACTTACAATTGCTGTGATTCTTTTTAGGACATTTTTAATGCTGTGATTGAGGCTGCCCTTCAACAGTAGTACATTACTTTGTTTCAGTTCTGGGGGAAGTCAAGGGAAGGTTAACATCTGGTCAAAAAAATCTAAGTACAATAATCTACACCAAACTTATATTTTGGGTTGGTAATTACTCATATTTTCAGGAAAATGTATTTTGAAATGAGAAAAAAATTTGTGAAAAAAAATTTTTTTGAGGAGTTTTAAAAGTGTGAATGTAAAGTGACACAGTTTTGTGCTGTCATTCTGGGTTCATTTTATAAACTCTATAAATAAACTACATTTATTCCAAATACATTGATATTTGACTAATATATTATTTACATCATAATCTAAATGCACAGTGTTAAAAATTAATAAATGCATATATCTATGCAAAATACATTTGAATATAAAGTTAATATTATTTGTATGTTGTAAATATTGTAAAAGAAAAAAAAATTATAATGACACTACCATTTGTCAAAACTCTTGCTATTTAGGTTTGATCAAATATTTTTTCCTCTATAACCAATTATTGGTTTGTAAAATAGAGGGTTTAAGGTTTACACTGAACACATTTGAGGATGAAAATGTCAGAGGAACTTCATTTTGGAGAACTTCGGAATTCTTGCAAAAAAAAAATAGACGTTCATTTTTTTGTCCATCCATGACGCAGTAGGTTTTGATATTTTTAATTGAAAAATATTTGAAAATTTGCCCTTTGAGTGTGTTTAAGATGGCATTTAGACCTTTACAATTATGGCAATATTTGTCTGAAACTTGTCTGGTTCAGCAGTTATGAATCCAAAAGTGGTGGGTGGTCCATCCATGACACCCCTGACCACACCCTTCTGTATTCTGTCTGTTTGTCCAAACTGGAGACATGCAGATCTTAGTAATAATACTCTGTAGGTAATACACTGACTATGTACAAGCACATCATACAAATCTGAATCAGGACTTTAAGATGCTTCCTAAAGGGGTCCAAGTGTAATTTCTGGTGCATTTCTAACACCAGGTTGATATAAATGCACATGTTGCAAACACAGAAACACAAAGGAAAGTGAAGTTTCTAAATGGGAGGACATTCGTTGCATCTGAAGGTAAACCTTTACATTTAACCTGGTTCACTTATTTGTTCTTAGCAGTTATGTAAAGTGACAAACCTGTTGGTGTTTGGGATCAAAGCGCAGTCGGTGATGGTTCTCTGATGAGCTCCACTGAATACCCTGAGGGGCCGGCAGCTGTCTGTGTCCTGTAAGGGTCAAAGGTCAACAAATGTGCTTCTATAATCACAAATACTCATCTGACAAGTAGCACAAATATATCTGACATACTGAATGCATCTATAAATAAAGTTAATGACCTACAGTATATTCATATTTGTGACAGTCATGAACCCTTTTATGCATGAATTATGAAAAAAAAGTATCTAGATTTTTTTTTTAGATTGATTTTATTTCTTATAATTAGGCTGAAATTGAAATGCATTTTGAATTTTTTTTTTTTTTTTTTAAATATGGTTTTATTAAGAAGATATTTAACCTCCTGAGACCCAGGAAAGTACAAGTTTTGGCTTTTTCAATTAAATAATTGCTGATATTGGAAACATCATGAAGCAACAATTTTTTCGGATGCATTTTTTTTTTTAAATTATGGAACGTCCTTTGCAGTGGACAATTTTTGATTTTTTTTTAATAAAGCTGTAAAACTCTTGTCGTGAATGTGGACAGTCAACCCCTAGCTGGGTCTGAGGAGGTTAACTTTAGGAGATCACAGATCAGTCCACATTCTAAAATTAAGATGATATTTTTTTCCATTGTACTGTTTAGGGTCTACAGACACTGCCCCCACGTGGTTTGGAAAATATTGCCTTTAGAACCCTTTGAAAAGTGAACTAAACTGTGTCCAGAAATGTGAATGTCATGCATGAAAGGGTTAATTTGTCCATCATTTACAAATAGACATACGTATGTATACATGTACTTCAGGAGATGATAAACAATCATCTCTTGTATGTGAATGAGGCAACCATAATGTGAGATACAGTGTAACCAACACCCTTAAAACCCTTCTTCTGTCTGTTAAAGTCCTTATGATGCATTTAAGTTATTCACTCCTTTGGCGAAGTTAACAAAAAAAAATGCCTTAAGCTTAAAATTCAGAAATATTTAATTGAGATGGTAGATATGTTTTTGTTGATTTTTTTTTTTTTTATTATGGTGTGAATGCTCAATACTGTACACATTTAAGCTGATGTATGCAGTGTATCAGGTGACAAGGATAGGCAAAAAAATAAGCTTTTGCTTCTAGCCTATTCCTTTTTTGGTTTTTATGTTTATTACGATTAATGTACTAAGTGCAATGATTGATGTAAAACCTAAATAAATTCATTCATTCATTCAAAGTCAAAGCACTTCAGCTGTGCAGAGGAGTTGGTTTGTACCCAGAGGATGGCGGTGCAGTCTGAGGAGCAGCTGAGAATGCGACGGTCACTGAAGCAGAGTCGAGCAGCGGTGACAGAGTCGGTGTGACCTCGCAGTATCTTCACTGGAACCTGCAGATGCATCCACATACAGCATAAGTCAATACTGGAACACAACACATACAGAAAACATGACTAATCAAGAAGAGTTGGCATCCAATAAGGAAATTCAAGGGTTTTCTTACAACTTAATAAACTTTGTTGGTCATCAGGCAGAGGATTAAACTGTATTAGTTTTTCTTTTCTTTTTTTTTTTTTTTAGAACAGGACAGTTTCTACATTACTACTACTAAATGTAAAGTACTAATGTTAGTAGGTTACAAGAGTATATTGAATGTTTTGTACCTTTAGATTTTACCCTAACACCATGGCATTATATAATATGCAGAACTACTGTACTATTTTTGTACTATATTTGACTTTATTATGTGATATATATCGGTATTAAAATATGCAGGCCAACAGTACATGTCAGTGGGGTGTCTCCATCATAAAGTTTTCTGCCTTGATATTTAAAAATGTCACCTCACTAAAAATACACAAACAAAACAAAAAACTAACACCTCGTTCTTTAGAAAACATTTGAAGGTATCTTTATTGTTATGACCGGCTCAGAGCCATAACATTAATGAGGACACGACACCGGATTGAATGCAAAAAAAAAAAAGATGATTTATTTAAGGAAAAACAAAAATCTGTGGTCTGGTGATCAGTGAGCTGAGGAAGAGGTGAGAGAGCAGCAGGAATGGAGCCCTTTAAACAGGCCCAGCCCAGCTTCCGGCAAGTGTGCACAATCACAACGAGCCCTGCAAAACAGGACAGGTTTGCAGGCAAACACAACGGCACATAACACCCCTTCCCTTAAGAGGACAGCTGCGCTGCCAACATCCCAAGATACATGTGAAAGGGCATCAGCCACAACATTATCGCGCTCCTTCTTATGCCGGATTTCGACATTAAAGTTCTGGGCCATAAGAGCTCATCACAGCCTTTGATTGCTGTTATACATGCGATTTAAAAAGACAAGGGGGTTATGATCTAAATTTAAGGAGGAAATCCCAGCAGCTCTCAATCTAATCCCGCATCTGGATTACACAGCGGATTCTTCCCCCAATTCACTCAATTTTAATCCATCTCAAATTAATGAGTTTGTTGATACTACAGCAGACTATCTGCGAAAAATATTAGATGTAATCGCTCCACTAAAAAATCAGATTATAAAACAAGGGAAGCGTGCTCCCTGGTTCAATTCTCATACTCGCCAATTAAAGCAGCATACCCAAAAACTGGAAAGTGGCGTTCTACTAAATTAACAGAACACCTTTCAGCCTGGCAGGACAGTCTAAATAAATACAGGAGGGCACTTTGTTCTGCCAGAGCAGCCTATTATTCATCATTAATAGAGGAAAACAAGAGCAATCACAGGTTTGTGTTCAGTACTGTAGCCAGACTGACAAAGAACCACAGTGCATATGAGCCTAGTATTCCTGCTACCCTCCATAGCAACAATTTTATGGACTTCTTCAATAATAAGATCTTGCTCATCAGAGATCAAATTAATGGCCTCTTATCCTCTACAAATTATAGTCCACTCTTAAATCTTTCAGACCCAGAAACCACAGAGTTGACTATTAAGACATTTGGTTTTATGGATTGCTTTTCTCCTGTACAGATCAGTCAGCTAACTTCAATAATCTCTTCATCTAAATCGTCTACCTGTCTCTTAGACCCAGTTCCAACAAAGTTCATCAAAGATGCTATACCTTTATTAGCTCCACCTCCTTGATATGATTAACCTGTCATTATCAACAAGCTTTGTACCACGGTCCTTTAACCGTAACCATCTAAAAATGTTATTTTTTAGTCAGTTACAATACTTTATTGCTTATAGTATGAAAGGATAGCAATGAAACGAAAAAAATATGACAAAATTGTGCTTTATTTTCCAAATAAATTCTCCTTTACTGCATGAAGTACAATTCTCCTTTCCATAAAACATTAAAAACGTGGGGTCTGCTGGGACCCCAGGTTACCTATTAAGGGTTAAAGTAGCTGTAATCAAACCTCTTCTTAAAAAACCCAGCCTCGACCCTGCAGTTTTAGCTAACTTATAGACCCATATCGAACTTTCCATCCATAGTAGCCAATCAGTTCTGTGATTTCCTTCAAGCCAACAGTTTATTTGAGAACTTCCAGTCAGGTTTTAGGGAACATCATTGTACAGAAATGGCACTGGTCAAAGTTGCCAATGACCTTCTTGCTGCTTCAGATAAGGATCTGGTTTCTATACTAAGTAACTTCAGGTAAATCATGTTTGTGTCTTCAGGTCACCATGACCTGTGTAAATTTGATGTGAGGGCAGGAAAGACAGGATGTTCCCACCAAAGCCATGTTCAAAACAAAGCCATTAATGATATGACATCATATTTGGCAACAGAGTTTATCACGCACATAGTGAATGGTTAGTTCCTTTTATTGTAGTAATGATGTGTAAACGCCCCTGTATAAACCCCTGTTGCCCATCCCAAAGTCGTGGTTTCTTTGTTATTTTAGCTACAACAATTGGCACCCAACGTGGGGGTTGAAAGAGGCCTTGGTCGATCAGCAGATGGGACATGATGACACTGTGTTTAGGGCCCAAACTAAGGGTAAGAGCTTTCTTTCTTGCCAAATACATGCACAGTCTCATCACGCCTTACTGTGAGTAGAATTTGTGCTCTCTTCAAAAAAGCTTGATGTAAAGTGATTGGATGTGATCTGGGGAATCTCCACTCACCAACAGTCTGTCCTAGAATTTTATGCTGTAAGATTTGCTTGCACCTGCTTTATGCTTAAATAATCCTGCATGTAACATGGCTATTGTATGTGGCTCATTTCAGAATTGCGGATACATTTCACATGGAGACAGAAAACAAAAATTGGGAGTGTTTTTTTTTTTTTTTTTTTTTTATGAAACTTTTTTATTTCATAGAAAACACTTTGAATTTAACTTTTCTAGTATTTGCTGAACTTAAACCTGTAACATTTAAAACTTTTAAAATGAAAAACAATGTAGTTGCAGAAAAATCTGTCAACTCTGTTGCAGACAAATTGGGTAGAATACATAAAATTAACAAATGTCAAACAATTTAAAAGATTGTTTTTCCTTAGAGATACTGTGTCTCTAAATCCATTAAGTAAATTTTTGGTTTGATTAGATAAAAATGTTTTATTTTGGAGTAAAAATATCAACACATTTAACTGACATGTTGCCGCAAGGGTGTGTATATTCTGTAAACATACCCGTAAAAATGAATTAAATACTTTGAAATTTCATTTAAGAAGAATGGTAGTTAGGACACAGCTTGTAATAAGTTTGTTAATAATAAAACATATTTGATAATAGTTGATAAAGCAAAATCTTACACAAACAGAGTTGACATGAATAACAGAGTTGATCACCCATAGTTAAAACCAACAAAAATAACATTCCTGCCTGACTCTGAAATCTTTAAAAACATTTAAAAATGTAGAAATGATTTTTAGCATTATTCCTGACACAATTTGTGATATCATATGACGCATTCACTCTTCTTTAGTTCCTCGGTATTTTTGTAATATTCTCTATCAGGACATCATGAAAAAAGAGAGTTCTTTGAACCTCTGCAGGAAGTTTATGTCTTCGTATTTGTTTCTGATCAAGGGGAATTTTTTAATTTCTCTATTTAATTTGGAGTTCTCCCATTTTTGTTTGCTTCGTCCTGACCTCTTTTGTCTGAAACAATAAAAACAAATGACATTCTAATTAAATGTAAAGTAACCCATGACTATTTTTCACCTTATGAGAACATAGCCTAAATAGCTTAGTCACACTTCTTCATCAATGAGTTATATTTTCAAGAAATTAGTATTTATTATTAAAGGTGCACTATACAACTGCTTTGAAATCATATCATCAAACAAAGAAGAGAGAGGTTTTGATAGAAGGAATAGCAAAACAGGCTTGTCTTTAGAGTTATGGTGGGCATCATATCAGTTATGGTGAGAACAAAAAGAGAACACTGAACATCTAGAAGTACAACATTTTTACCAAAATCTGTCGCTAAAAAGTGCACCTTTATTCAAAGCCATACATAAATTACAAAATGTGCCTTTAAGACACAACACACTGGACAGTTCAGTTACATTCTATCACACTGACAACCCTGATATAAAATAGGACCAAAGGCCCTGTAGCTTACCGGCCAAATTAAAAGCTTTAGGAAATGTATCCAGATACCATTTATACCCAGTTATGTGTATTTATTATATTACAGAAACAGCCCAAGCTGAAAGCATGGATGGTCGGGATTTATTCTTTGATAGACCTGGCTTTGTTGAAACAAGTGTTTCACACATATTATTCTGGAAACAATGTGCATACAATAATGGCTTGATTGACTTACCACAGGTCAATCAGAACTGTAGTTTCGGCCTATTGGCCGGTAAGCTAAAAACACTTGTCTCAATCTATCTGTGACTTACTGTACAGTTACTTTCTAGAATATAATTATAAACTCATGGACCTATGTAGCCATCTAATCAAGTACTAATCTAACCTGGATAGCTGTGGTTCAGGGTCTGGTTCTAGACTTGGTGGTGGTGTCCTCTCTGAAATTCTCTCCCTTCCCGCTCTGCACCTCTGGTGAGCCTCTCCTTACAGGGTCAGCACCTCACTTTCCCTGTATTGCCGTTGCCTTTCTGCCCCTGACAGCTTCATCATCATCTACCTACAACATATGATTCAATTTCCTTAAACTGGAAAGTTAAAGCACTGATGTTCCCTTTACAGTAATATGATTGAACATCCATAATAAATGTGAATATATGTGTGTATATTAAAAAAGTAAAATACCTCAAAATCTCAAATAAGATTTGGAGCATTTGACTCTGTAAGTCACTGCCAACTCTGTTATCATTAAACCATTAACAGAGTTGACATAACAGAGTTGACATTTTCTTCCATTTTTTACCTTAACTCCATGTGCTAGATGAAAATGAGATACCACATGGTATGTCTAAAAATAAATTTTTTATAGATTTTATCATGTTATTGGTTTTTAAAAGTTCCATAAGTGATTCACTATGATTTAACAATAGCAGAGTTGAAAAGTAATTAATCTACTATTGGTGTATCCTAAACATTTTGTACAAAAGAATGGGAGAAGAAAAATGATATACCCTACTGCCTTCAACATATTTTCTTTTCTTTTTTTTTTTTTTAATTTATCTTTTTATGAGCAATGTAACAGTACATACAAAGGAGCAGAATTAAAGTGCATTCATTATACATTGCTTTTTATATCATTTTTTCCCATGCCCAATCCAACCCCAAGGCCCTCTGAGAAAGGGCAACAGCAGAAACAAGAACATCAGAACAGTCTCTGAGCAGTAGAAAATCAAATAAGTACAAGCAGTATCAAATCTGTGGTGTACAAGAATATTAACTAAGCTAATGGAAATAGAAGAAAATAAAAATAAATAAAAATAAATAGAGAAGAAAAAAAAAATCAAGTCATAGCTTGTAGATACCTGTGTTTACTTTTAAATATTAGACATTACCTAGATGTATCAAATATGACAATAACTGGTAGACAGAACAAATTACAACAAAAAACAACAATACCTAAACAATAATAAAATAGATTAGGGTGGAGGTGTGAGAAATCAATCTGAAGGCAGTGTTTGTAAAGACTGAAAGTAATCTAAAAAAGATTGCCATTTATTAAAGAATTTAGTTGAGGAGCCTTGTAGTGAGAGTCGAATCTTTTCTAATTTAAGAAAAAACATAACATCTCTAAGCCAAAATGAAATAGACGGGGGTTTAGGAGACTTCCACAAAAATAAGATACATCGTCCTGCAAGGAGGGATGTAAAAGGTATTATATCAGACTCTATTTGGTTAAAACAGGAGTCAACAGGGAGCCCAAATATTGCTATAAAAGGGCACATATTGATATTTTTCCCAAGAATATTAGTCATGATCATAAAGTAATCACCCCAAAATTTCAGTAACTTAGGACAGGAAAAGAACATATGGGTTAAGTTGCAGGGAGAGCCCTGACACTTGTCATGTTGGTCCACAATATTTGGATAGATTGCAGAGAGTCGAAATTTTGATAAATGGATTCTATGCAACACTTTGAACTGAATAAGTTGTAATCTAACACATGGTGTGCTGGACCGTATACTAAGGATAGTTTTATCCCATAGCTGGTCTGTGAGGTTTAAGCCTAACTCACCTTCCCAAGAAATTCGAGCTTTAGTCATCACATCATCATCAAATGAAATTAACTGTGCATAAATTTTTTTCAACATGTTTTCTGCCAGAGGAAGTGACATCATAGGATGCAGGTCTCATGTTTTTATATAAATGCTTTGGAGATTTTTATGGAGTTTTATAACAGAGATAACAGAGTTGACCAGTGTATAGAAAGACAAAAAAAAACAAACAACATTTATTTAATACTGAAATTTCATATAATACAGAAAATAGATATTCTGTGCAATTTATTTTATTGATGTTATTAGAGTGAGCACAAAAAAAAAGAAAAAAAAAAGAATGAAAATTATAGTAAATTATTTCATTTTAATTCAAGTTCAATGTATGAATCCTGAGCCGAAGACAGTCAATTTGGGATGGGGTTGGATTTCTTAGGCTAATATTTTTTGAATACATTTTGTTAAAAATATACAAAAAGCATTATTATTTGTTAAAGTTCAATTCAATTATTATTATTATTATTATTAAAAACTGATTCAATAAAGATTTGTCTGGGGAAAAAAAACAAAGGGTGTATCTGGGAGACACAAAATGAACCCCCAATTCTGAAATGACCCATGTATCCAATGCATTGTTTTGGATGTTTGTGTTTGATTTTGGGGAAACTGAGTGAGCAGAGGACAGGGGAGTGTGTGTAAAAAAAAAAAAAATCTGTGAGTAGAGGAGAATGCAGGATATGTCCGTGTGTTGGTGTATGAGTGTATGTGTATGAGTGAGTGCAAGAGGCCAGAAGTGGAGAATTTTGTAAATTTGTATACTGTGGAAAGTCTAGGAAATATGTGTTCAAAAGTACAGTAGAAGTCTCAGAGGTTCCTCATATGTTATTGTTGCTTTCTAAGGAGTTCTGTTGCTTTGATAAACTGTGCATAAATGTTTGTGTTACATGTTTTGTGACACTTGTGTTCTTAGTGTGTGAGTCAAGTGTTAGTGCATTGTAGGTACAGTGTTTGAGTTTGCGTATGTGGAAATTGGGTGTTGGCTCGATTAGTGGTGAGTCTCTACGTTCGATCTGTGTTAGGATAGTGGTTTTGAATGAAGCGAACTGGTTGGTGATTTTCTTCAAATGAGTTTAAACAGGAAGAGGACTAGGAGGCCATCTGAAGGGGTGTGGAAACTTATTAGGTTCCCACCTTGCGGTGTGTGTGAATTGCAGGGGAAGTTAGAGACAGAGGCAGACCCCTTGTCTTCCCATTAGCTTCTTAGCTTAGCTACATCAACTAGGCAATTTTGGGTTTATAGGAATACAGAATGCAAAGTAGAAAATTGTGAACACTGTCATATTAAAATTATTCCCAACATTCTAAACAAGTCTGCTGTGAAGATATAAGAGGTTTTTAAAAAATTATTGTTAAGAGTTGAATAGGCTACAAAAATATTACAAACTGTCAAAACCAACAGTTAGCCCAGTGATGATCTTAGGTATTAGACATCTAACAAAGAAAAGTGACAGTGACAAAATTTCAGAGAAATGGTACAAGCGAACCAAAGGTTTGGCTCAATGCTGGCCAAAAGGAGGCACATTCGATTTGACTGTGTAAAGCCATGGAGTATGGTATTAAAGATTACAAACCAAAGGATAAAAGTAAAAAATGCCAACAGAAGAGGGAGATGGAGTTAGACTTAATTAATCTGTTTAAATCAGAAGGAGAAGCCTACAGAGCTAATTTGAGGAACATTCATGAAATACTCAAAAGCAAAAAGACAAACACAGAAAAATTTGGCTGAGAAGTCAACAGACACAACAGGATTGTATCTTTTACTAAAAGGGTTGGTCACCATTGAAGGTGATGTTGAAATTACAGATGATAATCTCCCAAATCCATGTCAATGCCATCAGTTATTCCCAAGATCTGTAGCATCACCAAAAAGGAAGTGAGCACTAATCATCAGAAAGCATTAGATTGTTACGTGGACAAAGATCAAGCATTAAAGGGTTTGAACAGAACAAGACCATATGATCTCAGATACAGACCAAACATACATCCACCAGATAGATACACTGATCCTGGCCAGTTTCCGATTTTGGTTAAGGGTCATAGAGATCAATACATCCCATGGCAGGCCACAGACCCTGAGGGCTTGGTTGCAAGGGAGCAAGTAGATGGATAAGAGCATTTGAGGAGGAAACTTCAGGCAGAATGCTCGCCCTAGGGGACATTAAAGCCTTGTGGGCATGGACACTGGGTATTCCAGCAATGGAACAGTTGTTCCGGTCAACGTGCAGTGAGTGGATGATACAACAAGAGATGGATGGATGGATGGATGGATGGATGGATGGATGGATGGATGGATGGATAGATAGATAGATAGATAGATAGATAGATAGATAGATAGATAGATAGATAGATAGATAGATAGATAGATAGATAGATAGATAGATAGATAGATAGATACTTTATTAATCCCGAGGCAGACACTCTCTCTATGTTTAAGAGTAGGTTAAAAACGTTCCATTTGGACAAATCCTATAGTTAGGGCAGCTCAGGCTGCTCTTAGTTCTGCTGCAATAGGCTTAGACTGATGGACACTCATCTGGATACACTGAGCTCTGCTCTGCTCCTCCTCCTCTATGACTTCCTCTCCGCTCCTCTTTCTCCCTGACCTTTTCTCTCCTAATTTTCTCTTCTATTTACGCCACAGTGAATACTTGTTACTGACTTGACTTCTTCCCTGGAGTCTCTGTGCTTTATCGCCTCACAGGTTTTCCCAGGATCATCACAGGTTTTCCCTGGATCATCACAGGTTTTCCCAGGATCATCTCTGGACCTGCTGCTGTGCCCCTGCCTTCATCGTCATCACTCACTTATCCATATAGTTATGATAGTGTTTATTATATAGTTCCATAGATGTTAGAGGTTTCTATTATTTGTACTAACTTTTGTAATAGTAGTATATCCACTGTTAGTACTTGTATTTGTAGTAGTAGTATTAACAGTCATGGACCTTTGTTCTGGTTTTTAGTACTTCTACTAACTCCAGCTGATCTACTTTTGACAGTTGTAGTTCAGTTTTCTATGTATCAGTTCCATCCATGTGTCTCCACCTTCTTCCCCCTTCTCCCCCAGCCTCTCTCTAGCTCTGTCGCTCTCTCTCTTTTTCTCCTCCTTTACCCTCTATCTCTAGCCCCAACTGCTCCTGTCAGTCATCCATCCTCCAGGACTCAGGGACTGCTCCAGGTTTCTGCTGTTAAAGGTAGTTTTTCCTTTCAGTGTCTCCACTCATTAGTGTTTGCTCCTGGAGGATTCTGTTTGGTGTCTGTAAATTGGCTTAGAGTCTGGTTTCAACCAACTCGATATGTAAAGTGTCATGAGATAACTTTTATTATGATATGGCACTATATAAATAAAACTTGATTTGATTTTGATTTGGAAAAAAAAAATCCCCATGGTAAGTCATAATTATGAGATAAAAAGTCATACTTATGAGATTTAAAAAAAAAAAAGTCAGAATCATGAGATTGAAAGTCGAAAATATGCTCCTCTGTCCTTGGTACAACACCTGCCAGTGGTTTGCCTTTGGCTCCTCCTACTTTAAACTGTCCGGTCACTCGGACCGGCAGGAGGGGGCATCATCGAGAAAGTCTTACTCAAAACTAAGTCTAACATTGACCTGAAGTACTCCTACATTAAAGAGTAAATACATTTTTTATAAACTCAGTAAATGTAAGATTTATTTTGTTCTATTCACATGTTATTACGCATGCGTACACCCTGGGTTTGTGTGTCACACATGTACTGTAATTCTTTTGTTATGGGCTGATTTGTGTTACATAAACTTCAATAATATCAGTATTTTATGGGACATGACATTTTTTTGGGTCTGACCTTTACCACCACATCCACCCCCTGGACAGTGGGGGGTCAGGTCCGCTTTTTTGCCCCCGGGTATGAATCCATTTCGTCTATATCTACATCTGTATGTAACCTATGTGTAACACACCTTTGAACATCCCTGACAGTAAACGCACAGCTCCTGCTAATTAACTTGCTAATGGCTCTGAGTCGTAGTTTTATTTCTTTACTGACTCCTTTTACCTGAGACTCGAGGCTCCACGCGGCTGCTCCTCCTCCTCCTCCCCTCTTCTCCTCCTCTGTCCTTTCATCTTCTTCTCCTTCATCTACTGACAACGGGTCGGTGCTCTTCAACGCCATTTAGTCAAAAGTTGAGCTTGGCTAGACTAGTCTTTAGCAGTTACTATAGCAACACTCGCACTGACGCATGCGTGCTGCCTTCACGAACTGTGGGACGTAACAAAACTCGACGAGTTACAGGGAAAGTGGAATTTGGTTGTTTGAACCGTAGACATACATGTGGAGATTAAACGTAATACACAGCAACATACGTTAAAATTCCGCTGGTTCTAATTTTCAAATATTTTAGCCCTAATACACCCTGTGCACAAGGACATGTGCATTAAAGTGCATTTACTGCAAAAACATTGTGTTGAAATCAATAACATTTTATTTAAATAGTGCCAAATCATAACAAAAGTTATCTCATGACACTTTCCATATCGAGTTGGACGAAACCAGACTGAAGCCAATTTACAGAAACCCAACAGAATCCTCCAGGAGCAAACACTAGTGAGTGCAGACAGTGGAAGAAAAAACTACCTTTAACAGCAGAAACCTGGAGCAGACCCAGAGTCCTGGAGGATGGATGACTGACAGGAGCAGATAAAGAGAGTAAAAGAGGAGAAAAAGAGAGAGAGACACAGAGAGAGACTGGGGGAGAAGTAGGGGGAGACACATGGATGGAACTGATGCACAGATAACTGAACTAGAACTGTGAAAAGTAGATCAGCCGGTGTTAATATAATTACAAAAACTGGATTCAAGTCCATGTAAGTGCTGAAAAGCACTGAATTTGAAGCTTGTTACTTAAACACGGCCCTCAGTAGACGAAACACCATAACCTCTGACGTTTTCACTGAAGTCAGTTCCTGTACTTTACTTTCAATGTTTGTCACTCTCTTTCTCCTTTTCTCCATGTTTTCTCCCTGTGCTTCCTTTTTTAAGGCTGACATCAAGAAAGAGGACATGCCTAACCCACTATGTTCAAAGACTGAACACTGACTGATACATTTCCCAGTTTTGCCTGCTGCACTAGCTCACAAAATGTAAATTAAAGGCAAAAAAATCTCCTCTTCTTTTAACTATACTCCATAAACATTTGGGAACTGAAGAAGCGAGTTAGAGTTTTTGTCCCTGATTGGAATCAAACCCAGGACCTTCTTGCTGTGATGTGACAGTGCTGTCCACTGCACCACCCCTGATTAGAATCATGTCAAACAAAGCCATAAGCTTTGCCGATTCATCTTGATTCCATATTTCAAATGGTGTTGAATAAATCAGAGATAAGGGAAAGGTAAAATGACTGACAAAAGAGCAAGTATAAGGAGTGGCTATAATGACCGATTTGAAGAGTGAGCAGAGGAGACGACCACAGCCTTACACAGGAGTCAGCACTGATGAAGGAGTTACTAATTAGTTCAGCACACAAGGACTGGAATGAAGGAGCTCATCATGTTTTATTACCTACTTTGTATATGAAACAAAAGTATAGAAGACAGGTGTAAAAAGTACTGGCAGTGCCACCGGAGTTCTCTATAAGGTAATTCATTTGAATTCTTTACATATAATAAGATATGTCCCCTGTAGATTCAACCACTGGGAGAGTATTTCTGATTTGTATAAATCTAATTTTATTGGGTTTGATTGACTTGTGCCTATACAACCCTATGCTTCAATGGAGTCTTTTGACAGGGAATGTGGAATATTTCATTATCCTAACATCTCAACTGAGTAAATTAATGTTAAGCTTCACATATAGTTCCTTAAATGCAATACACTGGATAAATGTGGCAATAGGGAGACATTTTTGATGACTTCTAATGTGACTGGCAGGTTTTAAAGGGATTAGTATCATATCAAAAGATTTCATCAACATGTTTTTTATAACTGAAACAGCAAATATGCACAGACTGTCAGCAAGGTGAGCTGATCTTAACAGTTTTATTTATTCAACCTTCATTTACCCTGGAAAGTCTCATTGAAAATTAAAATGTTTTACAAGAGTGTCCTGATGAAGGCATAGATTACATGTCAGTTACAATCACTGTTGAACCAAACATACAAAATAATACAAGGTCAAAAATGTACAAAATATAGATTAGATTAGGGATGCAAATTATCAATTAATCCATTAATCATTAGTTGGTTGAAGAGGGGCAGTTGAGAAGAAATGGACATTTCTGACTTTGCATCAGTGACATGATGGATGGATGATATTCAACCTCAGCAATGAAGCTTAGTGTAGGCGCCCCCTACTGTTGACACCATGAACACCGCCGTGGGAAAGGGCAATTAACCGAAAATATTGTAATTTAATCAACCAAATTCTTATCGACAATTAATTGATAGTCAATTAATTATTTGCATCCCTAGATTAGAGTTAATTGATCCAACAATGAGGAAATTCAACAGTTGAGGCAAAAACAGAATAAAGTGCAAGAAAAAGTATAAAGATAGTGCAAAAAAGCAATATAACATAATAAGAACTATACAGATAATATACATACTCACAACATATTGGAACATTGGAGTGGAACTGCGTATATTGTCAACAGCCAGTTTTCAAATAACATATCGAAAATAACCATGAGTCACAATGAGCCAAATAAATATTTTACCAGTCAGTCAGTAGTTTCAACCTCTGTCATTTAAAGAAGTCCACAGGGACCAGCTCCTTCAGTTTAAGGTCATTTGCAAAAGGTTCAAAGCAGAGGGTGCAGCAAATTGAAAAGTCTTCTGTCAACGAAAACAAATGCAAATTTACATTTTTCTCTTTTCCTACAAGACAGAAACGACAGAACTTCAAGAGGGGATCTTAACTACCAGTACATTGACCAAATGACTGCATCTGATGCCTAAAAACTGAAGATGAGAAGACCAACAGGCAACAGCAAGTTATGATGAAGGATCCAAGGTGCCTGTACTATCACTACATTTTGGATCATATCACCTGAGAACAAGCCAAAGTCTTTTTGGATTACAAAACAGTCTTCAGCCCAGTGCATCAAATCAGGAAGAGAAAGTATGGGGTCCTGTCAGTTCTCTCATTTATTCTGGGATTATAAGGATGTCCTGGCCTGGTTGATGACTGTAGAGACTACCAACAAGTTTTCTGGGCAAAAAGTGGACATGCTGGATGCTCCTATTAGTCACAAGGGGTTTACAGTTGCTTGGAGGAAAGAGAAGAAGAAGTAAAAGAAATGCAGCTCAACATCTAAGGTAAGATGCCTTCAAATCCTATCAGTAAACTAACACTAAAATACTGAGGTTATCAAGGATCAGTCTGAGTCACAAAGATTATTGCACACTGGTAGAGAATAAGAGACAGCTGTAACCTTATAGATGAAGGACAAATTAAAGTTATATATATTATACTTCTTCTTCCTTGTCCTTCGAAGAGAGTGGACGTGTTTTTCTGAGCTCTGGTATCTGCTGCTTTTTTTTCCTGCCTCCCCACTCTGCTTTGGCCTTGCAGTGTTTCGTCTGACTTACTTTCAAGCATCTCCCTACCCCCATTTTTTCTTCACGTCTGCTATCTGCCTAATGTTCATGCTGTCCCCCAATTCCCTTCAAATCCATGAAAAAATTCCAGCATGTGTCCACGTGTACTGTGTGAAAACTGTATGATGTCTTATATTTGTGCTTTGCATTATCTTCTGTTCTTCACTGCAATTTTCGAAGAAAGGGTTTTGTGGTAGCGCTCTAGTTGTACTCTTTACTAGGAGCAGCGGCCCGATGTCCCTAATCATCGAACTGAATTTCGTTTGATGTACTCTGTACTGTCAAATGACAATAAAGGCAATTCTGATAGTCTGTATACCGGTGTCTGATAGAAACACAGCTCCAAACAACACATGATGGAGATGGAGAGTATTGTCAAATACGTCAGTATAAAACTTCTAAAGTCACATACGTCGCATCCACTGAAATCAACACTAGTATATTTTCGTTGTGAAAACTTCCCAATTCACTTGGTGGCCATTATTCTGATATGCTCTCTTCTGCACACGCCCACTTACGCACACGCTCTCTTTTGCACATGCCACTTCCGCACACATTCTCTTCTGCACACGCCAACTTCCGGAAGCTTGCAGATAATTTGGTGCGTGCGCTGATTTAGCTGATTTAGAAAAAATATTAAGATTGTGTGTTAAGTTGAAACATTACAATACTAGTTTGTTCATGTCGCTTAACTTGCACAATACAAATATTTCACAGTATTGTGTGTGCTGACGAGATTAACGAGATTCCCAGGTTAGCATATTAGCATGTTAGCTTTACATTCGAACAGTTATCTTCAGTGCATGTGCATTTATTTTATCAAAAACAAAAGCCTTTCCAGCTCCAGTTAACTACATGTCTTTGTTTTTGATTAAATTAGAGGATGTGTTTGTCATGTTGTCGGCATGTGAGGAAACGATGAGTAATGTTTGTATCGGTGACCGCATGTGACGCTCAACAGGCCGACTACCTGTTTCAACACTACAAGAAATATCATTCAAAACCAAATGCATTAATAAAAAGTTGGGGGTTTCTGACATACAACGTATTCTGTTTGAGTTTCATTGTACTGTGCATGCAAGTGCTAACCGTATGATACATCTGCATTTCAGTTCTGTTAGTTGAAGGTTGTTTCCAAGGGCAAAACATTTTTCCTCCGAGAGTCCACTTGTTTTAAACTTGTTATGTTGAATTGGAGTATTTTGAATGTATTTTCATACATATTAACAAACAGTACAGGACTGTACTTATGTTAAGATTGTAGTTTTAGTCTTTGTCATCTGTTGAAACAACTTTAGATTCTTTTTGTTCAGTGTCCATGCAGATAGTTTGAATCAGATGATTTACTGCGGTAAAAGAGAGAGCAGCCCAAAGTATATTAGTAGTAGTAGTAGTATTCTCTCTATATATAGTATTCTCTTTGCCTTGTTCACTGTCACAGCAGATTAATGTGAACAACTGATGTGTGGATTTGTAACTGGTATTATTTGTTACTGGTATTATTTGGGCAAACGTGGTATATGATATTCTGTTCATGCTTTCTTTTCTTATATTCATCATTTAATAGATCTTATGTATTTTATGTTCTTTTTTTGTAGTTTTGTTTGTTTGTTGTTTTGTTTTTTCTCTCTCTTCTGTCCAGTTTTACTCAGTTCTGGTTGTAGTCATTGTTACCATTATAATTATCACCATGGTTGTTACTGCTTTACTGCTTGTATTGTTGATACTTTCTTGTGAGGGTCTTCGCCATCTTCTTCTCTCTTGCTCTCTCCCCTTCACCACCCCCCACTCCCAATGTCAGGTCTGGCATCGAAATGTGGTTCAACAAAACTCATAATAAACACAGTAGAATAGGGGAAAGGGGAGCTTCATATACTTTATGAAGTTACCCTTGGCAAAGCAAATTTGTTCAGTACCAAAAGGAGCCAGACTACCATTCTGCTGTTAGGATGCTGGACAAGACAAGTTAAAAAAAAAAAAAAAAAAAGTAGTAGTAGTAGTAGTAAAATAGGCTTTATGACATTTTTAATGAACTGTCTCTTTTATATTCAGTGTGAAATCATCCAACTGGAATCTACCCAAACTACATTGAATCCATATTCCTTCCACAACATGGAAATGGAGATTCAAGGTACAACTGGGACACTTTTAAGATGGACACACACTCTCTTTATTTCTCTTCATGTTGTCAGGTTTGACTAAACCAGACTAAAACACTGTAATGTTCACAGCAGAAGGGGATGAAGCTCATCAGCAGGAGGGAGGAGGACACACCACCTGGTAAATGCTGAGTTCATGCTGGGGATTTGTTGTGTTGTCCATTCCTATTTATGATCTATAGACGTATCCCAAATGATTAAAATAAGTGTTCTTCTTTCTGTGTTTCTTTGTGGTTTGTCTTCTACCCTACAGGTGGACTTATGGTCCCCTTCTGATGGGTGTGGTTGTCGTCGTTGCCCTGCTGGAGCTGCCACTGCCTCCATGGACAAGGAGGCCACTACTGAAGGTTCTGTCATACCTTCTGAAGAAGATACTCCAAACCATCCTCAGAACACTGACAGGTTCTGAGGAATTTACTTGCCTCATTATAGATGTCACCTTTGGGGTTTTGGGAGATCACATTGACATCTGAATGATTATTTTCAGTTAAATGAGCTCTGCCTCCAAAAATAAAACTCTTTGGATGAGCTGCTTGAAAACACTGTCTTTTCTTGTGATTAATGACAGTAGCAATGGTATTAATAATGTTACAGCCTTTGAGCAGGGCAGTTGATTTTACACAGAAACAATCCCAAAGCAGTCTGTTGAACTTGAAATGAATGTACAGTACAGTGCATAAGCAGGCCCGGACTGGCTAATCGGGAGGACCGGGACAATTCCCGGTGGGCCGGTATAAATATTTAGGCCGCGAGGGCTGGAGTTCACTGTAAATATATATTTAATATTTTATTTATCTTTTTTTCCTTTTTTTTTTTTTGCGGGGGTGGTCAGTCATAGCACTGGGTTGATCACGTAAGCTGCTGCTGCTGTTCCTGGGCCGCTACCCCCTCTACTAGCAACTGTTTTGGTTTTTTTTCATCCTCTTGTTTGCAGACGCGCCGTGACCTGACGTGATCTGTCCTTGCATACGGTTAGTAACTCTGTACTGTAGCTGTGGAGCATATTCGATCTGTGCTCTGTAGGCTGTCGGTGGTCAGCTGTCTTTGCTGTTTGAAACATGGATAATAGAAAGGGCAAGGGTGGCGCAGAGAAGGCAAGAACTAAAAAGAGGAAAGCTCTGGAAACAAACGCAGCCAATGTGCCAAAATCTGCAACTTTTTCACAAAACGACCTCCCGGTTGGAAACAACTAACGAGGACGATGAACCGGGTAAACCACCTTTCAAGCTAGTTAATTATCGAGTCAGTGAATTGTGTGGCATTGTGGTGTGTAACATAACGTTATGTTATTTAAATAATAGTATGATGCAACGCCACAGAACTGGGAAACTTTGTCTTGTAGCTCCTCAGAGTCAGAAAGCAGATCCAGCAGCAGACACCAGCCATGGGCCCACAAGTCCAGAGTGGGCAGGTAGGACTGCTCAGAGAGGGAAGATTATTAAAATAAATAGGTTCCAATGAAGAGTATGGTGTAGGCCTGTTCAGTATGAAAGGTGCTCTGAGATGCTAGATGAATCAGCACTACATGAATGAAACTGACATGTCAGATTTGTGCTGAGAATTATGAGCATTTTTGAAATGTGCTTTAGTGTCAGAAGCAGAGCCAGGAGCCAGTAGTGATGAGGGGATTGCTCCTGTCAGGATGGAAGGAAAAGGTGAGCTGTTAGAACAGACTGTGTGAACAAGCATTAGTTCCAGTAAAACCACTTTCTATACCCAAATGACAGTCCTGACCTATTTTATTTTTTATCATTAAAAGTGAGACAGTAAATACACAAAGCCCACAACTGAAAGGCAATAGCATAAAGTAATATCAAATAAGCCTGCATATTTTGCCAATGTAAATATCTTAATTGGTTAAGTAAGTCAAAATGTCTGTAGATATTATTTTTTATTGTGATACAGGTGCAGGCGAGTCTAGGGAAACTGGAGGAAGTGTGAAAGGGAGAGCAGAGTCTACTGATGACAGAGGAGCAGCTCAGCAGCACAACCCTGAACCACAAGTCACAAATGAGACAAATGAAGATGAGTCTGTTTTTAACTTTGATTACTTTGCTCGCCCTCAGTCATAGGATATAGACATTTTTTTCTTATCATCCTCGTCAAACCCCTAATATCACTGTACCAAAAGTTTTTTAATAGCAAAGTTGGAACAAACCGCAAGTGGCTGACTTACTGTGAAAAAAAATCAGTCTCTCTACTGCTCTGTTTGTCTCAGGCTTTGTAGAACAGTGTGTAGATCTAACATGTAAGGTTATAATTACATGATTTTAATAATAATTGGTCGTGATCTAAAGTGGGCTGGTCTGAGGTATGAAACTCCAGGGCTGAAAATGAGTCTCAGTCTGGCCCTGCCAGTACTTATATTTTGTTGGTTGATTTTTTGTTTTGATTTCACTATCTGCATGCTTGAAATAAAGATTTCATTCATTCATTCATTCATTCATATTTAAAGCTGCAGTATGTAGGAATTATGTTCTAAGTAATTGTAAAATTGCCTTGACTGTCACTAGACATTAAGGAATCATGTTCATTTCAAATACTGATATCACTGACAGTAGTAGTCCAGCCAGAATATTTGCATTTGAAAAGTTCAGTGTCAGCCCCGAAATGATGTTTATGTTGACATTGTGTGTTTTGGCCTGATGCCCCGCCCATCACCTGTCTGCTAATCACAGAGTCAGAAGCCTTTCAGCATCCAGGTTGCCAGTTCCCAGTGGGCTGCAGCTGGAACATTTCTGATCACAAATGTCTGACGTTATTAAACCTAAAAGGACTCCTATTATTCCCAAATACAGTGATCCCTTGCCAATTCGCGCTTTAAGTTCCGCGGTTTTAGTTATTCGCGGATTTTTCAGAAATATTCATATTGCAGAGGCTCTGCAATATCGCCAGGGAATTGCAGAATACGGCCAAGGAAATAGACGACAACATGGTGAGGGCTGTTGAATTCGGCAACAGGACAGAGGGTGTCATGGCCCTGTATAAAAGCATCTTCGCCGAAAAGAAGAAGCAACGGCAACAGCTCCCCATCACCATGTTCCTTGTCCCTTGAAGCCATCAGCCGAACCCTCAGCTCCCCCGCCAGCCTCCCCGTCTGCAGCTGCTTCGCCAACTCCCTCCGAAGAAGCTGCATTACCAGACGATCCAGCGCCTCAAGTAACATCTGACGACGAGGCGCCCCTAAAAGAGCTATAAGGCTCCCTTGACACCTGTGCATTGTGTCATCTTCATCGTCTTCATCGAAGTGCACAGGTGTTTCATCATCATCATCATCATCATGGGCGTCATCGTCAGTCAAGGAAGGAGCCGCTGGAGTCTAATGTAAGTGTTATTTTATATAAAAATGTTAAAACAGAGAGAGAGAGAGAGAGAGAGAGAGAGAGAGAGAGAGAGAGAGAGAGAGAGAGAGAGAGAGAGAGAGAGAGAGAGAGAGAGAGAGAGAGAGAGAGAGAGAGAGAGAGAGAGAGAGAGAGAGAGAGAGAGAGAGAGAGAGAGAGAGAGAGAGAGAGAGAGAGAGAGAGAGAGAGAGAGAGAGAGAGAGAGAGAGAGAGAGAGTTCTAGGATAGGCTCGGGGGCTCCGGCTCCAGTTCGCGGATTTTCGATTTTCGCGGGGGGCGCCGGTCCCCATTAACAGCGAAAAATAAGGGATCACTGTACATCGTGACAAAGTGAGAAATAAAACAAGGAGATGTATAGGAGATGATTTAGAAACATGGAGACGGCTGAAAGAGGAGAAGGATTTGAAGACCGACGCCGGCCCTGCCTTAGTCTGACCACCGGTAAGAGCCACTCAGAGCCGGGGTTGCAGCCTCTTCACCTGGTCCCTTCTCCCGGGACCGGGCAGCAGTCTCTTCTCCTGGCCCCGGTGAAGAGACTGCCGGTCCGGGACTGGTGAACAGACCGGGTACCGGTGTAGGACTTGTCTCTTGCCATGGTAGTTCCTTGTAGTTCAGTGTTTTCTGTGGAAGTGACCTCTTCATTTAATCCGAACGGGGGGGGGGTGTTCGGTCTGTGGTTCGGTGGGGGACGGGTGGGGGGGTTGGTTGTCCGGTGTCTGTGGTTCGGTGTGTGTGTGGGGGGGGATCGGTAGTCCGGAAGGGGGGGTTCGGTAGCTCGGCGTATGTGGTTCGGTGGGGGGGGTGTCGGTAGTCTGGTGTCCGTGGTTCGGTGGTGGTGGGGGGGTGTCGGTAGTTCGGCGTCCGTGGTTCGGTGGGGGGGGGGGGGGGGGTTAGAGCGATCGTGCGGCTTGTAGTAAAAGTGAAACCTAATGCTCATTTCCCTTTTCCCTATCTCCTGAATCTTCACAAACTTTCATTTGAGTGTGCAGGACGTGTGTCCTGGCCTGTTATATATTAGACTTATGTAGAATAAGTCTGGTGATGATTTTTTTCTATGAAATTTATGGTGTGGTGGCAAGGATTAGAGGAAACGCTAGTAGTAGAAGCTCATGCGGGATCTGGCAACCCCTAGCCTGCAGGGAGGAGGAGAGGATACCACGTTCTGGAGTATTTTGAATGTGATTGCAGTACCGGTTTTGGCCACAATCCTACATACTGCAGCTTTAACTTTAAGGTTGTCCTGGAGGACACAGGAGAGGACCTCTGTGTGGTAAATATGGCCCAGCTTAAGCCATGCTATCCCACTGCAGCGGAACTGGACCGGATACAGAAAAATAGGATCCTCGAACTCTTTCAGGAAGAGAGTGACAAAGAGGACTTCCCTGGGTTCTCTTCCCACATAAAAAACGGCAGGGTGAAAAGAGAGGACAGTGAACACACCAAAAAGCCCTCCATTCTATTACCTCCATACTTCGGGCTTCTCTCAGGGGGGAGGGAGTGTGACAACTTGGTTAGTTGCACCAAATACACACACACCCCCATAACATGCCTGTTAGCCTCCGTATCCACCCCAGAAATCGTCATCACATCCGCGTCGTCACCTCATTCGCCCGAAGTTGGCGGCAGTTTTTAAATACCCCCCCATATCCGCATTCCGTGTGGACGAGTCAGCATGTAGTTAGAAGCGTCGGAGCTACAGCTCATAGAATTCAGATAACAGTACGGTAGTTAACCCCGTCACAACGTCCGCTGAATCCTTCAGACTTCTTACCAACTCCATTCATCTCCATCCGTTCACCCTTTGGCTCGTCACATCCATACCACTGCAGCAAAGACAGTCGCATACCAGCACTCCAGCAGCAAACCCCAGACCGTATTACCGACTGACTGGACTGGACTGAATGACAGACTGACTGACTGTAACTGGACATTGGAGCGGTGTGAGTAATTTAATTTTTTTTCCTGCTCTCTTGGTTTTTTTTCTGAAGGCCTTGAATGGAACTGTGCTCTTGTTTTTTTGTTTTTTTTTCACTAACGAACTGAAACGAACAGTAATGAACTGAATTGTTTTTTTCCTTTTTGATAAACTGAAATCTGAAAACCCGAAGTGGAATTTTTTGTTTAAGTGGACTGAACTGTTTTTTTTTTTGTTACTTTCTTCTTTCAAGAGACTGATAAATGATGGAAAATTTAAGTTTGGATTTTTGCTTGGTTGGTGGATTTTGTTGAGTTTGGACTTTGGGGGGGCAACTGTGGGCTTGAATTTGTGTTTTTTCTATATAATCATTGTTTAATACATGATTTTAATTTTAAATGGTTTGAATGTGTGCTTTCTTTTTTTGTCATTTAATGTGTGGGGTGTGGGTTTAATTAAAACTTACATCCCTTGTGAAGTTTGAGGGTTTGCAAATCAACAAAAAACAAAGACTCGAACATACACAAAATACTGACTTAAACTGGCTAACGTAACATCTTATATGTCAGGAGAGAGACCTGACTGGCACGCCTAAAAAATCAATATAATAAAATAATATAAAATAAATTAATTAAAGCTCAAACTGAAACTGTCACAGCCCGGGAGGACATTAAGCAACAACCATATAAAGAGACATGGACACAAAAGTCATTGGTTGATAAATGCATTTAGTGTAGTGTTAATGTCTGTGAGAACATTTATTAGTCAGTCCAGGTGCTCATTTGACTCCGCTGATTTTTCTTACGATGTCCTCTTGTGACTTGGGTTAGTACAGACCCATGCCGGTCAGAGAGGCATCAGCAGCTGGCTGTGGCGGACCAGAGGATCGACTAACGCTGGGGAGGCAACAGGAAGCCTCTGTGACAGGAGAATGATACTGCGTCTCACCTTCTTCTGTCTCATTGTTGGAAAATAATATTTTGAGTGATTAAACATGAGTCAAAGTCTTCGATTTCCTCTTCGATATCCTGACATGATTACACATGAACCTTTATCTTGTTTGGCTGTGATCAGACTGTTGTATGACCCGTAGAATAAACTAATGTGTGAGTTACACAAATATTAAAGATATATTTACCCTGGGGGTGATCCGAGTCAGCCCTGTGAGAAAAGTGTCACCCACAGTATTGGTGACTCTTTCCTCAAACAGGCTGAGTTCGTCTCTTTACCTCTTCCGCCTGTTTTGGCCTCCGCTTTGTGTCCACCTTGACATCATCATCAGATCATGCAGAGCAGGGAATCCCAGAGGGAATCCCACCTGCAGACGCCGTTTATACTAATTTGCATATTTAAATGTGGGCGTGGAGAGGGAGGAGTCAGGTACTCCAACATATGAACTCAATTCCACGCTGATTGAGATGTATAAAGGAAATGTACTTGGATTCGGGCGTACGCTCAGTTTTATACATCTGGATTTTTTGTGCGTACAGGGCTTTTCTGGATTTGAGTGTACACCAGTACATCAGTATGAAATCCATGCAAGTCTTTATACATGAGGCCCCTGGTGAGTTTTAACACCGAGTTCTGTTTGGAGCCTTTCACACTAGTGTGTCACCTCTGTCCGGTCCCTGTAGGCTCAGAGCGTCTCCCCCTTTGGAATTCGCTGGGGGGGCTGTTCCTTTAGGTGGTGTTGAACGTGGGTGGAGCAGTTGTCTCGGGAGCACGTCCGATGTTGTAGGTGGAGTTGCCGTTTTATCCGGTTGCTTCACTACGCATACGGGATCCAGTGCATAAACACCCACCACCAGCAGACACCTGAAAACTAGGGGGGGGCTTAGAGAAGATTCTGGTAGGCAGATAGAGGGACTGGCTGCGGTGGCTTTGGGGTGTGTTCTGGCTGTTAGCTCAAGTGTTTCAGGTGAGTTGTAGTTTTTGTTCAGGTAGGTTGAATTAAAATGGCCTCAGTAGAGAACTTTCTGTCTGCTCTGTCGGAGGAGTGGTTGGACAGCTGTTCCAGTGAGAAACTGGTTAAAGTAGCTGAACATTTTGACTTGGATGTCGGTGATAAGCGGCAGAAAGGCATTATGAGGCAGATCATTAAAGGAAACCTGTTGGAGAGCAGGGTTCTTTGGTCTAAGCCTCAGGTTGGCTTGGCTGTTGATTCTGGTGCTGCATCTGTCTCTGATGTAGGAGACGCAAGTTTAATGTTTGAGCAGCGTGAAAGGTTACTGTTACTGCAGCTGGAGCTTAAATGTCAGGATTTAGATGAACGCAGACTGAGTTTGAGTCAGGGTAGTGGACCCAGACTTGCTCAGCCCTCTGATGTTCCACGTTTTGATGTGGCTACTGATTTACATTTAGTCCCTCAGTTTTGTGAGCGGGACCCAGACACATTCTTTTCTTCGTTTGAGCGCGTGGCTGACAGCCGGGACTGGTCTGATGCAGAGCGCACGCTGCTGCTCCAGTGCGTCCTGACGGGTGAGGCCCAGGAAGCATATGCTGCTCTGAGTCTGGCTGAGAGTAAAGTATACACATCTGTTAAGAAAGCTGTGTTAAAGGCATATGAATTGGTGCCTGAGGCATACTGTCAGCGGTTCCGCACCTGGCAGAAACATGGTAGGCAAACTCATATGGCCTTTGCTGAGAATTTAGCCACACACTTTAAACGGTGGTGTAATTCATTCAGTGTGAAATCTTATGAAGCGCTATGTGAGTTAATGATTTTGGAGCAATTTAAGAACACTGTTCCTCCTCACATCGCTGTCCATATTGACAAGCGCAAAGTAAGAACTGTGACCGAGGCAGCTGCGCTCGCAGACGAGTATGTGCTGGCGCACAGAGGCCGTCCGTTTGTTGATGGTGGTGTAGAGCTTCAACACAGTCGGTTCCATCCGTCTGGTAGATGGCAGGAGGCTGAGTCTGGATCCTGGAAGCAGGACACATCACCACGTTTTACAACTACCTGTAATAAGGTGTGTAATTATTGCAAAGGCAGGGGCCATTGGAAGGCAGAATGTCCACATAAATCTAGAAAACGTGTGCAGATTAAACCTGTGGTCCTGCCCACTCTGATTAGAAACTCCGGTTCTGTGGGGCAGTCCTGTGTAGATGCTGTTAATTCTGTTAACTTTGGTGACTTTTCTGTTTCTCCTGGTGATAAGGTGAAAACGGCCAGGGACGATCTGGCTTCTGCACGCGCTAAAATGAGTGCTTGGTATGGCTCTCCTGAAGCGGGGGGGGGGATGCGCAACAGCAGGACGCAAAACCTGCTGCTGCTGAGTTGGGTTCAGTGAATGTCTCACCTGTTCTGGAGACTAATTGTGCTCATGCACCAGTTGAGAGCCTGTTGTGTGGCAGATTGGAAAATTCAGAAGCTTTGGATGAACTGGAGGTGTTGATTGGCCACTTATCCAGTGACCATCTTACAGACATGTCTGCCCCTGAGAATGGTTTGTACTGGCCTGATTTGAGGAGGAAGCTTTTGCTGTTGTGTGGGCTGTGCAATATGTTGTCTTGTATGTAGACTACTGGGCTCCTTCTCTTCAAGCCCAACCATTTGATGCCATACCCCATGTCTCTTGTCCTGCTTGCTTGCTTCCATCCTTTCCTCTCTACTCTTACACTGCTTCTCCAGGCGCCGGAGTTGCTGGGTGACTGGATAGGGTTGGTAAGCTGGTAACTGGTTGTAGAGATTTGGGTGAGTATAAAGATCAAAATTGGTATTGGGTAAATGTTTTGAATGTTTTGTGAAACTGTCATTTCTCAGTTGGTCCTCTTGAGAAGAGGCCCTTTCTTTTGGGGGGGGGGGTGATGGCCCCGCACCTTCTGGGCACTAGGGGCACTGTCAGTTTTCTTTGTTTCAGATGGAGATGGCCTGATTGATTGCACCTGTGATGGGCCTATTTAAGCAGGTCAACATGGATGATCATTCTCTCTCTCTCTGTCTCGATCTGCTTGGCTCTGGTCTGGTCTGGTCTTGGTTCTGCTCGCAGTCTGGTCTGGTCCTGCTCTGCCCTGGTCCTCATCCTCCTCTCAACTGATGTTTTTGTTGCTTGTTGTATTTTTGGTTATTGTTAGTTGGATTTAACAAACCTCTGTTATGTTTTTACCACCTTGTTCGTCTCCATTTTGCCACAACCTAAGAGCCAGGTTGTGACAGTAAAGACAATTTCTTCATGGGCACATTTTTTTGTTGACACTCTCTAAACCTCTCCTTTTTTGGATTCATTCAGTGTGGACAAAGGAAACGTACTGGCATTCTGAAAGGGCTTAACAGAAACAGTAAAAACTTTCGCGGGTGTTGGGTGGGGGTTTATCTTGACTGTTTTTGGCTGGAAAGGGTGCAAATGGCTGAAGCGACAACAGCACCACCCTCTCCTTCTCGTGTTTTTCTTTTCTACGCATCCAGACTTTTGGTCTTTGTCTCCATGGCACTCTGAGTTTTGGAGGGAATAAATGTATCTTTCTCTCCCGTCAATGGGTGAAGCAGCAGCACCCTGTGCTGGGCACACAGAAGAGAAGAAGAAGAAGAGGGTAAGAGCTTACAGGACCTGGGGCCTCATGTATAAAGACTTGCGTGGATTTCATACTGAAACCTGGTGTACGCCCATGTCCAGAAAAGTCCGAATGCACAAAAAAATCCAGATGTATAAAACTGAGCATACGCCCGAGTCCAAGTACACTTCCATTATTCATCCCAATCAGCGTGGAATTGAGCGCATATGTTGGAGTATCTGACTCCTCCCTCTCCACGCCCACATTTAAATATGCAAATCAGTATAAATGGGGTCTGCAGGTGGGATTCCCTCTGGGATTCCCCTGTCTGTAGGATCAGATGATGACGTCAAGGTGGACGCGAAGCGGAGGCCAAAACAGGCGGAAGAAGAAAAGAGACGAACTGAGACTGTTTGAGCAGAAAGCTGACGATATTGTGGGTGACACTTTTCTCACACGGCTGACTCGGATCACCCCCAAGGTAAATATATATTTAGTATTAGTGTAACTCACACATTAGTTTATTCTACGGGTCATACAACAGTCTGATCACAGCTAAACTAGATAAAGGTTCATGCGTAAGCATGACAGGAAATCAAAGAGGAAATCATAGACTTTGACTCCTGTTTAATCACTCAAATTATTATTTTCCAACAATGAGAAAGAAGACGGTCAGACGCAGTATCATCCTCCTGTCACAGAGGCTTCCTGTTGACTCCCCGGCGTTAGCCGGTCCTCCGGTCCGCCACAGCCCACTGCTGATGCCTGTCCGACCGGTGTCCAGAACACCGGCATGGGTCTGTGCTGACCCGAGTCACAAGAGGACATCGTGAGGACAATCGGCGAAGTCAGTGAGCGACTGGGCCGACTAATAAATGTTCTCACAAACATGAAGACTACATTAAATGCATTTATCAACCAATGAATTTTGGGTCCTTGTCTCTTTATATGGTTGTTGCTTAATGTCCTCCCGGGCAGGAATGGCATTGATGGATACAGGGTCTGGTTGGTTCTGGTTCTGGTGGTGGATGTGCTGCTCTTGCAGTAGGATGACGTGCCGGTGTGTTCATTGTTCATCTGTATATCTCCGATGTGCCCATCAATTGGGGGAATGACCTTTGTTACATTATTAACAGTTTCTCAGTGTCACCTCTAAGTGTCGCCAAAGGTTCCAAAGCACTAGAAATGTGCGTACGCCAGCTATGGACTTGGCGTGAAGCACCGCACATTTCCACGATCATTTCAGTCTTTATACATCTGAACGTGACCGTGGAAAAGGGTGTATGCCAGGTTTTTGTGCGTACGCATGCTTTATACATGAGGCCCCTGGTATTTCCAGGCGGTCTCCCATCCAAGTCCTGACCAGGCCCAACCCTGGTTTGCGTCCGAGATCAGATGAGATTTTTTTTTTTTTTTTTTTTTTTTTTTTTATATTGACTCATAACATATTACTATGTTATTGTTAATATGTTATTACATAACATATTACATTTCCATCAAATAATCTACATCAATCTATGTCAAAAGGAAAAATCTGACAAAAAACAAATAGAAAAATAACCATTAATTTTAAAGTGCATTTGCAATAAAACAGGATCAATATATAAGCCACAACTTAAAAACACCCAAGCAAACTAAGAACAATTTCGCAGTTTTAAAACTACCCCTTCCCACGTCAATTCAATAAAAGGGTTGGTAGAGATAAAAACTTTTATAAAAACATCCAAATCTCCTTTTTCACTAAAGTTGGCATACAATGTTTCCAAGATTCCCAATAATTTAATATTAAATAAATTACAAATATCAATTACTTTCCCCTTTTGTCTTACCATTGCTCTCCTTACCCACACTGTATGCCTTGCAACTGCCAAATTCAACTGAATTGCTTGATTGTTTTTCGACAGCTCCAAACAAGAACAGCTTCCCCCAGTTTTTAACAACATACTCTTCTTTTTCACCAAACCCAATTATTATTTTTCTTCAACCTCCCCTCCAAACATCTTAATTTCTCACAATAGAAGAACATGTGCTTCATCCCTTCTTTTTCACATATTTGACACATATCACTGTTCACAAAACCCATCTTAAATAATCTCATTTCATTTAAAACACAGTTGTGGCCAAGCATAAAATCAAAGTTCTCTAGTATTGGGCATTTTAGACTTTGTCTTATATTTTTCCATATTTCTTCCTTTTTTATATTTTCAAGTGCTCCCACCCAATATCTGTTTGATGTGGGTTCCTCAAACTCAAGGTTTCTAAAAAACAAGTGAAATTATTTAAGCACACAAAATTCCCACACTTGATTTCCTACTTTACAATTTCAAAATTCTCTGTTTTTTCCTTCTCATTTGTCTTATCAATTTGTTCTCTCCATTTCTTTGTTATAGCACTTATTATTGTGTCTAAGTCTTTTTTAATTTTACCCTTTTCATAATCTTCCTTTATTTCCTTCAAATCATCTATAAAAGCTTGAAATGGTAAGAGCCCTGGCCTTATCTCATAAAAGAGATCTCTGATCTTCCTAAAACCTGCTCTGTACCAAGTCATCCAGTCAAAACCCCGGCCAATCTTCAAATTTGGATTTAAAAACAGTGGTTGGTTTAAAATTGCCTCCCTCCCCACTGGATTTATGTGCCAACTTTCTTTAAAACTGACCCATGCCCTTAAAACCTCTCTATAAAACTCTGGGATATCTGTTAACATATTATCTTTCAACCCCATCCATAAGGCTGAAGACCCCAGACCACCAACTTTGTTTAAGTAATACAGCATTGTTTCTTTCCATTCCTTCTTATCATTACCCAAAAAATTCTTCACCGTTTTAACTCTTAGGGCCTTCAGCCTTAGGATGGGGTCAAGCAATCCCAGACCCCCTCCTCCACTGTCCCGATCAGAGTCTTATATTTCACCTTTGATGGCTTGCCGTGCCAGATAAAATCAACCACTAAATGTTTAAAAATATTGGCCACGGCTGTTGGCAAACAGACTGAGCTGAGGACGTACCATATTTTGGACAAAAACAGTGAGTTCACCACTAAGACTTTTCCCTTGAGCGTGAGGCTCCTCCTTCCCCAAAATGTCAATCTTTTCTTTGCTTTGCTCATCATCTCCTCCCATGTTTCCTTTGTTGTCAACTTTTCATCAGGCCCTACTCTAACCCCCAGAATTTTCATACAATTTTGAACTTCCTTAAAGGGTAACGCCCTTGACAAAGCTCCTCCTCCTCCTCCTACCCTCATGAATTCAGTTTTACCCACATTCATTTTAGCCCCTGAGCCTTTGCAGTAGAGATCTAAAAATCTTCATACTGTTTTCAATACTAACCTCATCCTTTAAAACAAGCGTTGTGTCATCGGCATACTGATAAATTTTTGTTTCTGGTTAAAAAACACTAAAATGTTCTACCTCGATTCCTTTAATTCCACTGTCTGCATTAATTGCCAAGCCTAGAGGTTCGGCAACCAAGGTGTACAGTAATGCAGACAGTGGACATCCCTGCCTGATTGATCTAGATAAAGGGATAAAATCAGTTAAAAAGCCATTTATCTTGATACAACTCTTGGCATCTGAGTAGAGACATCTCAGACACCTGATAAAATTGTCACCAAAATTAAATTTCTCTAAAATATCAAATAAAAAATCATGCTCTACCCTATCAAAAGCCTTCTCTAAGTCTATGCTAACTATAAAACCATTTTTCTTTTCTCTGTCCATAAACCATATTTTATCTCTTATACTGTTTACTGTGTCTGAGATGTCTCTACCCAGTACAGCATATGCCTGATTGGTTTGAATGACTGTGGGTAAAACCTGCTGCAGTCTGTTTGCCAACACCTTTGCTAAAATCTTATAATCACAGTTTAGAAGGCTTATCGGTCTGAAGTTTTCTAATTTCTCCCTATCTCCTTTTCTTTTATATATTATTTTAATCACTCCTTTTTTCATTGAAGGACTTAAAATCTCTTTTGACCATACTTCTTGGTAAACAATATTTAAAATAGGGATTAAAACCGTTCTAAATGCCTTATAAAATTCACACGGCAAGCCATCAAGGCCAGGGCTCTTCCCATTTATCATATCTCCTAAAGCACAATCAATTTCCTCATTACCTCCGCCAAGGAGGTTATGTTTTTGCCAGGGTTGGTTTGTTTGTTTGTTTGTTTGTCTGTCCGTTAGTGTGCAACATAACTCAAAAAGTTATGGACAGATTTTGATGAAATTTTCAGGGTTTGTTGGAAATGGGATAAGGAAAAAATGATTAAATTTTGGTGGTGATCGGGGGTGGGGGGGCCCATGGGGGGGGGCACTGATCAGCCTTGGTGGAGGTCTGCGCTCTCCGAGTGCTTCTAGTTTGTAATGACCTTGTTGCACTTTTTCCGATTTTCCTCACTCACTTCTGTCTCAATATGTTTTAATAAATAAGTTTTAGCTTCCTCTGCTGTCCCTTCTTTTGCAAATAATTTACTATAAAAAATAAAGACCCTCTTCAAAATATCTTCTTTATTACCTCCGCCAAGGAGGTTATGTTTTTGCCAGGGTTTGTTTGTTTGTCTGTTTGTTTGTTTGTTTGTCTGTCCGTTAGTGTGCAACATAACTCAAAAAGTTATGGACAGATTTGGATGAAATTTTCAGGGTTTGTTGGAAATGGGATAAGGAAGAAATGATTAAACAGTGTTAAAATCCCCCATTATAAACATTTCACCCCATTTCTCCATTAAAAAACCCAGATGTTTAAAAAAATTAACTCTATGAGTCTTTATTTGGAGCATGTATACTGCACATAATCACTTTTTCATTATCCTTTTCAAAACACAGAGTTAACATTTTTCCTTCTTTATCATTATAGATTTCAGTTACCTTGTCACACACATTCCTTTTCACCATAAATGCAACTCCCCTTGCCTTTTTATCACTATTATTATAATAAATTTCCCCATCAAACCTTCCCCAAATACTTTCTGCTACGACATCAGTCCAGTTCGTTTCTTGCAACAGTACAATATCACTCTTTTCCGTTTCCAATATCATTCTGTTAATTTTTCCTGTATTTACACCTCCTCTTAAATTAATAGAAGTAAACCCCCACCCCATTAAAACAGTAAATAAAAATAAATAGCCACAAGCAACCCCCAGTACATGATTTGTCCCCGTGCACTTCATATTATCCCTTTATCTCATCTGAACTCTACTACCCTCCTCCCTCTCCTTTTTTCCTGTTCCTTTAAAACCTTTTCCAAATTTAAATTTATCACCTTTTTTTTCTTTTTTCCTTCCGTTGATCTTTTTCCTCTTGAGCCCCCACAGTTTTTTCTTTGTTTTCTAAGTCTTCACACATATCTTTTACCTCAGTTTGTCCATGTCTCTGTCCTTCTTCCTCTGGTTGGTCTGGTTCTTTTCTTTTCTGTCCCATCCCACCTACAGTCACATCCTCAGTGTCCTTCTCCAGTTCATCCACACCTCCGTCTTCCCCGTCCCCCACGCCACTTCTCCCTGGGGGGTCCACCGTCTCTGTCTGGGGCTGTCCACAAGGGAGATCCACGTCCATCTCAACCTCATGATCAGACACAGACGTGTCGTTCCGGGGGGGCTCCAAACATCCTCCTTCTCTGTCACTGTCTGTCCGCTGAACCTCCTCCTCCTCCTCCTCCTCCTCCTCCTCCACCTGATCCTCCACCTGATGCTCCCTCTCGCTCTCACTGTCTGAAGACAGGCACGTACAGCGGATCATGGCTCTTCCACAGTCAGGGCATTTTGCGGCGTCACAGTCTCGTGCGTAATGGCCCTGCTGTAGGCACTCCCGGCACGCAAAAATCGGACAGTCTCTTAAAACATGTCCTGGGCTCATGCACAGGCGGCATATTTTAACCTGTTTATTGTGGATTACCCTATAATATTGGGATCCATCCGCCATATCGAACCAGGCGCTGTACGGGAGCGACACCACCTCCTTCGGGAATCTAACTTTTAGGAATCTGGTGCCATCAGCCTCGTTGGTGCCTGGGTAGAACCTCCTTCTGATGGGGAGGATGGGGAAAACCCCCCATCTAACAAGCCGGTCCAGGATCTCCTTGTCTGTGACGTCAAGAGGCAGATGTAAAAAGGAGACCAGAACCTCTGATTTATGGACCCTTTTAACTTCAATATAGTGTCCTTCATAAGTAAGTCCATCCTCTATTCTTTCACAGGCTTGTTCTGAGTTGAGGGTGGCCTCATACTGTCTGTTCGGTCTGGGTCTCAGAGCCAACAGCGCTCCACAGCCGACCACCTTCTCAATTTCTTTTATCAGTGTCATTACGTTCAGTCCGTTGATTCCTTCACTTTCAATCTGAACAGTCCATTCTCTGTTGTAGTCCACTTTATGCCTTTCTCTCATTCTGTTTCTTTCAACATTGTAATTATTTTTCACATTTTTTTCATCTTCCATTCCGTTTTCTCTTTGCACTTTTCCGTTCTAATTCAAAGGTTCATCTTTCTCATTAACTACATCGTTCACTTTCACGCTCCGATTCAGTTTCTTTTTTCTTCTTTCCACCACGGTAAATTCATCCTCCATTCCTGTTGTGTCATCATTTCCTTCATTTTCCAAAACTTCTCCAGATTCCTTCTCATTTGTTTTCGCAGATCCGTTGTCATATTTGTTGCCACCTGCCTTTGTAATATTCATTTCCGTCAGATCATCCACTGCCACGTCACTCAAACTCACATTCTCATGAAATCTTCTATTCGCTGTTCTCTTCATTAGGTTGTTCTTTTTCATATTCTTCATTTCTTTCATTTTTAATGACTCTTTTTCTGGCGTTAAACGTCACCGCTGTCCTTTCTCATCCATATTGATGAGAAATAAAGAAAATTAAATTCACCTTCCCAGTGGTGCAGCAAAAACACTGCTGGGCTTGCTTATCACAAACAACTGAAAAATAAAACTACATAAACTAACCAAACACAAAATCTAAATCACTAAACAAAACGATGAGTAAGCCTTTCTTCCTCTCCTGCAGCCACTCACTCCATTCAGAACTCCACAGATGTGGGCATGTTCAGGGTGGTATGGCCGTAAGCGAGTGCAGCTGTCATATTCACCCTCTTTATAGATTTAATCACACTGAAGAGCAGGTTTCCCCCTGTGTTTTCCCATATGTGAAATCTAAATCACTCAGTATTAAAGTGACAAAGGACAAAGTAATCTGAATAATGTCTAAAAGAGTCAAGATGAACATACCAGCCTGGAAGGAATTCACCAAAAGCGTGGAACAAAGCTGGAAATAGCAGTTTGTGCGTATATTCAGTGTCTGAAAGAGGGGGAACATGGCGGCTGGACGCTTACGGCGAAAGCAAAGTTTTAGTAGGTAATCCTCAGATGTGTTGTGACACCATGGTTTTGTTATCCTCCTGTAATGACTTCTATCTCTGTAATGCTGCAAACCTCTGTGTTTGGTGCAGTCAGTGTATCGGGTGTCTGACCTTAAAGTCTTTGAGATTCCTTTGGAACCTCTTCCGCTCACATGCGGCGGCACTGAATCTATAAAAAGGGAGAGAAGGACAGACACGCTGGCTTACGGCCATACCACCCTGAACACTCCCGATCTTGTTTGATCTCGGCAGCAAACCAGGGTTGGGCCTGGTCAGTACTTGGATTGGAGACATCCTGGGAATACCAGGTGCTGTAAGCTTTGACACTTTTCTGTGCGACCAGCAGAGGCTGCTGCTGCTGCTTCACCAACCAACAGTTTATCAACAAGAGAAAAATACAAATGAATTCATTCCTGAAAAACGAAAGCTATGATGGCGACGGACGCTAAAACCTGGGAGTCTTTGTGAAGAGGAGAATATTGTAAATTTTTAGCTTTATTGATCTTTGTGAAGACAATTTCTTTATGGGCACATTTTTTTGCTGACACTCTCTAAACCTCCCCTTTTTTGGATTCATTCAGTGTGGACAAAGGAAACGTACTGGCATTTGAAAGGGCTGAACAGAAACAGTAAAAACCTTTGCGGGCGTCGGGTGGGGGTTTGTCTTGAGTGTTTTTGGCTGGAAAGGGGGCAAACGGCTGAAGCGACAGCAGCACCACCCTCTCCTTCTCGTGTCTTTCCTTTCCACGCATCCAGACTTTTGGTCCCTGTCTCCATGGCACTCTCTGAATTCCTCTCGTCGATGGGTGAAGCAGCAGCACCCTGTGCTGGGCACAAAGAAGAGGGTAAAAGCTTACAGCACCTGGTATTCCCAGGTGGTCTCCCATCCAAGTACTGACCAGGCCCAACCGGGGTTTGCTTCCGAGATCAGACGAGATCGGGCGTTTTCAGGGTGGTATGGCCGTAAGCCAGTGCAGCTGTCATATTCACCCTCTTTATAGATTTAATCACACTGAAGAGCAGGTTTCCCCCTGTGTTTTCCTATATGTGAAATCTGAATCACTCAGTATTTAAAGTGGCAAAGGACAAACAAAGCCATCTAAAGAATGTCTAAAAGAGTCAAGATGAACATACCAGCCTGGAAGGAATTCACCAAAGGTGTGGAACCAAGCTGGAAATAGCAGTTTTTGCGTAAATTCAGTGTCTGAAGGAGGGGGAATGTGGCAGTTGGACGCTTACGGCACGTGAAAGCAAAGTTTCAGGAGGTAACCCTCAGATGTGTTGTGACACCATGGTTTTGTTATCCTCCTGTCATGCCTTCTATCTCTGTAATGTTGCAAACCTCTGTGTTTGTTGCAGTCAGCGTATCGGGTGTCTGACCTTAAAGTCTTTGAGATTCCTTTGGAACCTCTTCCGCTCACATGCCGCGGCACTGAATCCATAAAAAGGGAGAGAAGGACAGACACACCGGCTTACGGCCATACCACCCTGAACACTCCCGATCTCGTCTGATCTCGGCAGCAAACCAGGGTCGGGCCTGGTCAGTACTTGGAGTGGAGACATCCTGGGAATACCAGGTGCTGTAAGCTTTGACACTTTTCTGTGCGACCAGCAGAGGCTGCTGCTGCTGCTTCACCAACCAACAGTTTATCAACAAGAGAAAAATACAAATTTGATTTATTTATTCATTTTATTTTACCTTTATTGAGCCAGGAAACCCTCATTGAGATTAAGAATCTCTTTTTCTAGAGTGTCCTGGCCAAGACGGGAAGCAGTACATTGAATAGTTACAGACTTCCGTACATAAAACAAACACACAAAAAGCACACAGACAAGTCAAACCTTCCAAAGTCAACTCTGCAAAAAGTGCTCAAGAAATGTAGACAAAAGTGCATCAGGATTCATGAATTCATTCCTGAAAAACGAAAGCTATGATGGCGACGGACGCTAAAACCTGGGAGTCTTTGTGAAGAGGAGAATATTGTAAATTTTTAGCTTTATTGATCTTTGTAAAGACAATTTCTTTATGGGCACATTTTTTTGCTGACACTCTCTAAACCTCCCCTTTTTTTGGATTCATTCAGTGTGGACAAAGGAAACGTACTGGCATTTTGAAAGGGCTGAACAGAAACAGTAAAAACCTTTGCGGGCGTCGGGTGGGGGTTTGTCTTGACTGTTTTTGGCTGGAAAGGGGGCAAACGGCTGAAGCGACAGCAGCACCACCCTCTCCTTATCGTGTCTTTCCTTTCCACACATCCAGACTTTTGGTCCCTGTCTCCATGGCACTCTCTGAATTCCTCTCGTCGATGGGTGAAGCAGCTGCACCCTGTGCTGGGCACAAAGAAGAGGGTAAAAGCTTACAGCACCTGGTATTCCCAGGTGGTCTCCCATCCAAGTACTGACCAGGCCCAACCGGGGTTTGCTCTCGAGATAAGACGAGATCGGGCGTTTTCAGGGTGGTATGGCCGTAAGCCAGTGCAGCTGTCATATTCACCCTCTTTATAGATTTAATCACACTGAAGAGCAGGTTTCCCCCCTATGTTTTCCCATATGTGAAATCTAAATCACTCAGTATTTAAAGTGGCAAAGGACAAACAAAGCCATCTAAAGAATGTCTAAAAGAGTCAAGATGAACATACCAGCCTGGAAGGAATTCACCAAAGGCGTGGAACCAAGCTGGAAATAGCAGTTTGTGCGTATATTCAGCCTCTGAAGGAGGGGGAACACGGCGGCTGGACGCTTACGGCGAAAGCAAAGTTTTAGTAGGTAACCCTCAGATGTGTTGTGACACCATGGTTTTGTTATCCTCCTGTAATGACTTCTATCTCTGTAATGTTGCAAACCTCTGTGTTTGTTGCAGTCAGCGTATCGGGTGTCTGACCTTAAAGTCTTTGAGATTCCTTTGGAACCTCTTCCGCTCACATGCGGCGGCACTGAATCTATAAAAAGGAAGAGAAGGACAGACACGCTGGCTTACGGCCATACCACCGTGAACACGCCGGCTCTCGTCTGACTTAGGCAGCCAACCAGGGTCGGGCCTGGTCAGTACTTGGATTGGAGACATCCTGGGAATACCAGGTGCTGTAAGCTTTGACACTTTTCTGTGCGACCAGCAGTGGCTGCTGCTGCTGCTTCACCAACCAACAGTTTATCAACAGAGAAAAATACAAATTTGATTTATTTATTCATTTTATTTTACCTTTATTGAGCCAGGAAACCCTCATTGAGATTAAGAATCTCTTTTTCAAGAGTGTCCTGGCCAAGACGGGCAGCAGTACATTGAATAGTTAGACAGACTTCCGTACATAAAACAAACACACAAAAAGCACACAGACAAGTCAAACCTTCCAAAGTCAACTCTGCAAAAAGTGCTCAAGAAATGTAGACAAAAGTGCGTCAGGATTCATGAATTCATTCCTGAAAAACGAAAGCTATGATGGCGACGGACGCTAAAACCTGGGAGTCTTTGTGAAGAGGAGAAAATTGTAACTTTTCACCTTTATTGATCTTTGTAAAGACAATTTCTTCATGGGCACATTTTTTTGCTGACACTCTAAACCTCTCCATTTTTGGATTCATTCAGTGTGGACAAAGGAAACGTACTGGCATTTTGAAAGGGCTGAACAGAAACAGTAAAAACCTTTGCGGGCGTCGGGTGGGGGTTTGTCTTGAGTGTTTTTGGCTGGAAAGGGGGCAAACGGCTGAAGCGACAGCAGCGCCACCCTCTCCTTCTCGTGTCTTCCCTTCCCACGCGTCCAGGCTTTTGGTCCCTGTCTCCATGGCACTCTCTGAATTCCTCTCGTCGATGGGTGATGCAGCTGCACCCTGTGCTGGGCACAAAGAAGAGGGTGAAAACTTACGGCACCCGGTATTCCCAGGTGGTCTCCCATCCAGGTACTGACCAGGCCTGACCGTGGTTTGCTTCCGAGATCAGACGAGATCGGGCGTTTTCAGGGTGGTATGGCCATAAGCGAGGGCAGCTGTCATATTCACCCTCTTTATAGATTTAATCACACTGAAGAGCAGGTTTCCCCCTGTGTTTTCCCATATGTGAAATCTAAATCACTCAGTATTAAAGTGGCAAAGGACAAAGTGATCTAAATAATGTCTAAAAGAGTCAAGATGAACATACCAGCCTGGAAGGAATTCACCAAAAGCGTAGAACCAAGCTGGAAATAGCAGTTTGTGCGTATATTCAGCCTCTGAAGGAGGGGGAACACGGCGGCTGGACGCTTACGGCGAAAGCAAAGTTTTAGTAGGTAACCCTCAGATGTGTTGTGACACCATGGTTTTGTTATCCTCCTGTAATGACTTCTATCTGTGTAATGTTGCAAACCTCTGTGTTTGTTGCAGTCAGCGTATCGGGTGTCTGACCTTAAAGTCTTTGACATTCTTTTGGAACCTCTTCCGCTCACATGCGGCGGCACTGAATCTATAAAAAGGGAGAGAAGGACAGACACGCCGGCTTACGGCCATACCACCCTGAACACTCCCGATCTCGTCTGATCTCGGCAGCAAACCAGGGTCGGGCCTGGTCAGTACTTGGATTGGAGACATCCTGGGAATACCAGGTGCTGTAAGCTTTGACACTTTTCTGTGCGACCAGCAGAGGCTGCTGCTGCTGCTTCACCAACCAACAGTTTATCAACAAGAGAAAAATACAAATTTGATTTATTTATTCATTTTATTTTACCTTTATTGAGCCAGGAAACCCTCATTGAGATTAAGAATCTCTTTTTCAAGAGTGTCCTGGCCAAGACGGGAAGCAGTACATTGAATAGTTACAGACTTCCGTACATAAAACGAACACACAAAAAGCAAACAGACAATTCAAACCTTCCAAAGTCAACTCTGCAAAAAGTGCTCAAGAAATGTAGACAAAAGTGCATCAGGATTCATGAATTCATTCCTGAAAAACGAAAGCTATGATGGCGACGCTAAAACCTGGGAGTCTTTGTGAAGAGGAGAAAATTGTAAATTTTTAGCTTTATTGATCTTTGTAAAGACAATTTCTTTATGGGCACATTTTTTTGCTGACACTCTCTAAACCTCCCCTTTTTTGGATTCATTCAGTGTGGACAAAGGAAACGTACTGGCATTTTGAAAGGGCTGAACAGAAACAGTAAAAACCTTTGCGGGCGTCGGGTGGGGGTTTGTCTTGACTGTTTTTGGCTGGAAAGGGGGCAAACGGCTGAAGCGACAGCAGCACCACCCTCTCCTTCTCGTGTCTTTCCTTTCCACGCGTCCAGACTTTTGGTCCCTGTCTCCATGGCACTCTCTGAATTCCTCTCGTCGATGGGTGAAGCAGCAGCACCCTGTGCTGGGCACAAAGAAGAGGGTAAAAGCTTACAGCACCTGGTATTCCCAGGTGGTCTCCCATCCAAGTACTGACCAGGCCCAACCGGGGTTTGCTTCCGAGATCAGACGAGATCGGGCGTTTTCAGGGTGGTATGGCCGTAAGCGAGCGCAGCTGTCGTATTCACCCTCTTTATAGATTTAATCACACTGAAGAGCAGGTTTCCCCCTGTGTTTTCCTATATGTGAAATCTAAATCACTCAGTATTTAAAGTGGCAAAGGACAAACAAAGCCATCTAAATAATGTCTAAAAGAGTCAATATGAACATACCAGCCTGGAAGGAATTCACCAAAGGCGTGGAACCAAGCTGGAAATAGCAGTTTTTGCGTAAATTCAGTGTCTGAAGGAGGGGGAACACGGCGGCTGGACGCTTACGGCGAAAGCAAAGTTTTAGTAGGTAACCCTCAGATGTGTTGTGACACCATGGTTTTGTTATCCTCCTGTCATGCCTTCTATCTCTGTAATGTTGCAAACCTCTGTGTTTGGTGCAGTCAGCGTATCGGGTGTCTGACCTTAAAGTCTTTGAGATTCTTTTGGAACCTCTTCCGCTCACATGCGGCGGCACTGAATCTATAAAAAGGGAGAGAAGGACAGACACGCCGGCTTACGGCCATACCACCCTGAACACTCCCGATCTCGTCTGATCCTCGGCAGCAAACCAAGGGTCGGGCCTGGTCAGTACTTGGATTGGAGACATCCTGGGAATACCAGGTGCTGTAAGCTTTGACACTTTTCTGTGCGACCAGCAGAGGCTGCTGCTGCTGCTTCACCAACCAACAGTTTATCAACAAGAGAAAAATACAAATGAATTCATTCCTGAAAAACGAAAGCTATGATGGCGACGGACGCTAAAACCTGGGAGTCTTTGTGAAGAGGAGAATATTGTAAATTTTTAGCTTTATTGATCTTTGTGAAGACAATTTCTTTCTTTATGGGCACATTTTTTTGCTGACACTCTCTAAACCTCCCCTTTTTTGGATTCATTCAGTGTGGACAAAGGAAACGTACTGGCATTTGAAAGGGCTGAACAGAAACAGTAAAAACCTTTGCGGGCTTTGGGTGGGGGTTTGTCTTGACTGTTTTTGGCTGGAAAGGGGGCAAACGGCTGAAGCGACAGCAGCACCACCCTCTCCTTCTCGTGTCTTTCCTTTCCACGCATCCAGACTTTTGGTCCCTGTCTCCATGGCACTCTCTGAATTCCTCTCGTCGATGGGTGAAGCAGCAGCACCCTGTGCTGGGCACAAAGAAGAGGGTAAAAGCTTACAGCACCTGGTATTCCCAGGTGGTCTCCCATCCAAGTACTGACCAGGCCCAACCGGGGTTTGCTTCCGAGATCAGACGAGATCGGGCGTTTTCAGGGTGGTATGGCCGTAAGCGAGCGCAGCTGTCGTATTCACCCTCTTTATAGATTTAATCACACTGAAGAGCAGGTTTCCCCCTGTGTTTTCCTATATGTGAAATCTAAATCACTCAGTATTTAAAGTGGCAAAGGACAAACAAAGCCATCTAAATAATGTCTAAAAGAGTCAAGATGAACATACCAGCCTGGAAGGAATTCACCAAAGGCGTGGAACCAAGCTGGAAATAGCAGTTTTTGCGTAAATTCAGTGTCTGAAGGAGGGGGGAATGTGGCAGTTGGACGCTTACGGCCACAGTGAAAGCAAAGTTTCAGGAGGTAACCCTCAAATGTGTTGTGACACCATGGTTTTGTTATCCTCCTGTCATGCCTTCTATCTCTGTAATGTTGCAAACCTCTGTGTTTGTTGCAGTCAGCGTATCGGGTGTCTGACCTTAAAGTCTTTGAGATTCCTTTGGAACCTCTTCCGCTCACATGCCGCGGCACTGAATCCATAAAAAGGGAGAGAAGGACAGACACACCGGCTTACGGCCATACCACCCTGAACACTCCCGCTCTCGTCTGATCCTCGGCAGCCAACCAGGGTCGGGCCTGGTCAGTACTTGGAGTGGAGACATCCTGGGAATACCAGGTGCTGTAAGCTTTGACACTTTTCTGTGCGACCAGCAGAGGCTGCTGCTGCTGCTTCACCAACCAACAGTTTATCAACAAGAGAAAAATACAAATTTGATTTATTTATTCATTTTATTTTACCTTTATTGAGCCAGGAAACCCTCACTGAGATTAAGAATCTCTTTTTCAGAGTGTCCTGGCCAAGACGGGCAGCAGTACATTGAATAGTTACAGACAGACTTCCGTACATAAAACGAACACACAAAAAGCACACAGACAAGTCAAACCTTCCAAAGTCAACTCTGCAAAAAGTGCTCAAGAAATGTAGACAAAAGTGCATCAGGATTCATGAATTCATTCCTGAAAAACGAAAGCTATGATGGCGACGGACGCTAAAACCTGGGAGTCTTTGTGAAGAGGAGAAAATTGTAACTTTTCACCTTTATTGATCTTTGTAAAGACAATTTCTTCATGGGCACATTTTTTTGCTGACACTCTAAACCTCTCCATTTTTGGATTCATTCAGTGTGGACAAAGGAAATGTACTGGGATTTTGAAAGGGCTGAACAGATACAGTAAAAACCTTTGCGGGCGTCGGGTGGGGGTTTATCTTGAGTGTTTTTGGCTGGAAAGGGGGCAAACGGCTGAAGCGACAGCAGCGCCACCCTCTCCTTCTCGTGTCTTCCCTTCCCACGCGTCCAGGCTTTTGGTCCCTGTCTCCATGGCACTCTCTGAGTTCTGGAGGGAATAAATGTATCTTTTCCTCTCGTCGATGGGTGATGCAGCTGCACCCTGTGCTGGGCACAAAGAAGAGGGTGAAAACTTACGGAACCCGGTATTCCCAGGTGGTCTCCCATCCAGGTACTGACCAGGCCTGACCGTGGTATGCTTCTGAGATCAGACGAGATCGGGCGTTTTCAGGGTGGTATGGCCATAAGTGAGGTAAGCAGTCATATTCACCCTCTTTATAGATTTAATCACACTGAAGCGCAGGTTTCCCCCTGTGTTTTCCCATATGTGAAATCTAAATCACTCAGTATTAAAGTGGCAAAGGACAAAGTGATCTAAATAATGTCTAAAAGAGTCAAGATGAACATACCAGCCTGGAAGGAATTCACCAAAAGCGTAGAACCAAGCTGGAAATAGCAGTTTGTGCGTATATTCAGCCTCTGAAGGAGGAGGAACACGGCGGCTGGACGCTTACGGCGAAAGCAAAGTTTTAGTAGGTAACCCTCAGATGTGTTGTGACACCATGGTTTTGTTATCCTCCTGTAATGACTTCTATCTGTGTAATGTTGCAAACCTCTGTGTTTGTTGCAGTCAGCGTATCGGGTGTCTGACCTTAAAGTCTTTGACATTCTTTTGGAACCTCTTCCGCTCACATGCGGCGGCACTGAATCTATAAAAAGGGAGAGAAGGACAGACACGCCGGCTTACGGCCATACCACCCTGAACACTCCCGATCTCGTCTGATCTCGGCAGCAAACCAGGGTCGGGCCTGGTCAGTACTTGGAGTGGAGACAGCCTGGGAATACCAGGTGCTGTAAGCTTTGACACTTTTCTGTGCGACCAGCAGAGGCTGCTGGTGCTGCTTCACCAACCAACAGTTTATCAACAAGAGAAAAATACAAATGAATTCATTCCTGAAAAACGAAAGCTATGATGGCGACGGACGCTAAAACCTGGGAGTCTTTGTGAAGAGGAGAATATTGTAAATTTTAGCTTTATTGATCTTTGTGAAGACAATTTCTTTATGGGCACATTTTTTTGCTGACACTTACTAAACCTCCAGTTTTTTGGATTCATTCAGTGTGGACAAAGGAAACGTACTGGCATTTGAAAGGGCTGAACAGAAACAGTAAAAACCTTTGCGGGCGTCGGTTTATCTTGAGTGTTTTTGGCTGGAAAGGGGGCAAACGGCTGAAGCGACAGCAGCGCCACCCTCTCCTTCTCGTGTCTTTCCTTTCCACGCATCCAGACTTTTGGTCCCTGTCTCCATGGCACTCTCTGAATTCCTCTCGTCGATGGGTGAAGCAGCAGCACCCTGTGCTGGGCACAAAGAAGAGGGTAAAAGCTTACAGCACCTGGTATTCCCAGGTGGTCTCCCATCCAAGTACTGACCAGGCCCAACCGGGGTTTGCTTCCGAGATCAGACGAGATCGGGCGTTTTCAGGGTGGTATGGCCGTAAGCGAGCGCAGCTGTCGTATTCACCCTCTTTATAGATTTAATCACACTGAAGAGCAGGTTTCCCCCTGTGTTTTCCTATATGTGAAATCTAAATCACTCAGTATTTAAAGTGGCAAAGGACAAACAAAGCCATCTAAATAATGTCTAAAAGAGTCAATATGAACATACCAGCCTGGAAGGAATTCACCAAAGGCGTGGAACCAAGCTGGAAATAGCAGTTTTTGCGTAAATTCAGTGTCTGAAGGAGGGGGAATGTGGCAGTTGGACGCTTACGGCCACGGTGAAAGCAAAGTTTCAGGAGGTAACCCTCAGATGTGTTGTGACACCATGGTTTTGTTATCCTCCTGTCATGCCTTCTATCTCTGTAATGTTGCAAACCTCTGTGTTTGTTGCAGTCAGCGTATCGGGTGTCTGACCTTAAAGTCTTTGAGATTCCTTTGGAACCTCTTCCGCTCACATGCGGCGGCACTGAATCTATAAAAAGGGAGAGAAGGACAGACACGCTGGCTTACGGCCATACCACCCTGAACACGCCGGCTCACGTCTGACCTCGGCAGCCAACCAGGGTCGGGCCTGGTCAGTACTTGGATTGGAGACATCCTGGGAATACCAGGTGCTGTAAGCTTTGACACTTTTCTGTGCGACCAGCAGAGGCTGCTGCTGCTGCTTCACCAACCAACAGTTTATCAACAAGAGAAAAATACAAATTTGATTTATTTATTCATTTTATTTTACCTTTATTGAGCCAGGAAACCCTCACTGAGATTAAGAATCTCTTTTTCAGGAGTGTCCTGGCCAAGACGGGCAGCAGTACATTGAATAGTTACAGACAGACTTCCGTACATAAAACGAACACACAAAAAGCACACAGACAAGTCAAACCTTCCAAAGTCAACTCTTCAAAAAGTGCTCAAGAAATGTAGACAAAAGTGCATCAGGATTCATGAATTCATTCCTGAAAAACGAAAGCTATGATGGCGACGGACGCTAAAACCTGGGAGTCTTTGTGAAGAGGAGAAAATTGTAACTTTTCACCTTTATTGATCTTTGTAAAGACAATTTCTTCATGGGCACATTTTTTTGCTGACACTCTAAACCTCTCCATTTTTGGATTCATTCAGTGTGGACAAAGGAAATGTACTGGGATTTTGAAAGGGCTGAACAGAAACAGTAAAAACCTTTGCGGGCGTCGGGTGGGGGTTTATCTTGAGTGTTTTTGGCTGGAAAGGGGGCAAACGGCTGAAGCGACAGCAGCGCCACCCTCTCCTTCTCGTGTCTTCCCTTCCCACGCGTCCAGGCTTTTGGTCCCTGTCTCCATGGCACTCTCTGAGTTCTGGAGGGAATAAATGTATCTTTTCCTCTCGTCGATGGGTGATGCAGCTGCACCCTGTGCTGGGCACAAAGAAGAGGGTGAAAACTTACGGCACCCGGTATTCCCAGGTGGTCTCCCATCCAGGTACTGACCAGGCCTGACCGTGGTTTGCTTCCGAGATCAGACGAGATCGGGCGTTTTCAGGGTGGTATGGCCGTAAGCGAGGGCAGCTGTCATATTCACCCTCTTTTTAGATTTAATCACACTGAAGCGCAGGTTTCCCCCTGTGTTTTCCCATATGTGAAATCTAAATCACTCAGTATTAAAGTGGCAAAGGACAAAGTGATCTAAATAACGTCTAAAAGAGTCAAGATGAACATACCAGCCTGGAAGGAATTCACCAAAAGCGTAGAACCAAGCTGGAAATAGCAGTTTGTGCGTATATTCAGCCTCTGAAGGAGGGGGAACACGGCAGCTGGACGCTTACGGCGAAAGCAAAGTTTTAGTAGGTAACCCTCAGATGTGTTGTGACACCATGGTTTTGTTATCCTCCTGTAATGACTTCTATCTGTGTAATGTTGCAAACCTCTGTGTTTGTTGCAGTCAGCGTATCGGGTGTCTGACCTTAAAGTCCTTTACATTCTTTTGGAACCTCTTCCGCTCACATGCGGCGGCACTGAATCTATAAAAAGGGAGAGAAGGACAGACACGCCGGCTTACGGCCATACCACCCTGAACACTCCCGATCTCGTCTGATCTCGGCAGCAAACCAAGGTCGGGCCTGGTCAGTACTTGGATTGGAGACATCCTGGGAATACCAGGTGCTGTAAGCTTTGACACTTTTCTGTGCGACCAGCAGAGGCTGCTGGTGCTGCTTCACCAACCAACAGTTTATCAACAAGAGAAAAATACAAATGAATTCATTCCTGAAAAACTAAAGCTGTGATGGCGACGGACGCTAAAACCTGGGAGTCTTTGTGAAGAGGAGAATATTGTAAATTTTTAGCTTTATTGATCTTTGTGAAGACAATTTCTTTATGGGCACATTTTTTTGCTGACACTTACTAAACCTCCAGTTTTTTGGATTCATTCAGTGTGGACAAAGGAAACGTACTGGCATTTGAAAGGGCTGAACAGAAACAGTAAAAACCTTTGCGGGCTTTGGGTGGGGGTTTGTCTTGAGTGTTTTTGGCTGGAAAGGGGGCAAACGGCTGAAGCGACAGCAGCACCACCCTCTCCTTCTCGTGTCTTTCCTTTCCACGCATCCAGACTTTTGGTCCCTGTCTCCATGGCACTCTCTGAATTCCTCTCGTCGATGGGTGAAGCAGCAGCACCCTGTGCTGGGCACAAAGAAGAGGGTAAAAGCTTACAGCACCTGGTATTCCCAGGTGGTCTCCCATCCAAGTACTGACCAGGCCCAACCGGGGTTTGCTTCCGAGATCAGACGAGATCGGGCGTTTTCAGGGTGGTATGGCCGTAAGCGAGCGCAGCTGTCGTATTCACCCTCTTTATAGATTTAATCACACTGAAGAGCAGGTTTCCCCCTGTGTTTTCCTATATGTGAAATCTAAATCACTCAGTATTTAAAGTGGCAAAGGACAAACAAAGCCATCTAAATAATGTCTAAAAGAGTCAATATGAACATACCAGCCTGGAAGGAATTCACCAAAGGCGTGGAACCAAGCTGGAAATAGCAGTTTTTGCGTAAATTCAGTGTCTGAAGGAGGGGGAATGTGGCAGTTGGACGCTTACGGCCACGGTGAAAGCAAAGTTTCAGGAGGTAACCCTCAGATGTGTTGTGACACCATGGTTTTGTTATCCTCCTGTCATGCCTTCTATCTCTGTAATGTTGCAAACCTCTGTGTTTGTTGCAGTCAGCGTATCGGGTGTCTGACCTTAAAGTCTTTGAGATTCCTTTGGAACCTCTTCCGCTCACATGCGGCGGCACTGAATCCATAAAAAGGGAGAGAAGGACAGACACGCCGGCTTACGGCCATACCACCCTGAACACTCCCGATCTCGTCTGATCTCGGCAGCAAACCAGGGTCGGGCCTGGTCAGTACTTGGAGTGGAGACATCCTGGGAATACCAGGTGCTGTAAGCTTTGACACTTTTCTGTGCGACCAGCAGAGGCTGCTGCTGCTGCTTCACCAACCAACAGTTTATCAACAAGAGAAAAATACAAATTTGATTTATTTATTCATTTTATTTTACCTTTATTGAGCCAGGAAACCCTCATTGAGATTAAGAATCTCTTTTTCAAGAGTGTCCTGGCCAAGACGGGAAGCAGTACATTGAATAGTTACAGACTTCCGTACATAAAACGAACACACAAAAAGCAAACAGACAATTCAAACCTTCCAAAGTCAACTCTGCAAAAAGTGCTCAAGAAATGTAGACAAAAGTGCATCAGGATTCATGAATTCATTCCTGAAAAACGAAAGCTATGATGGCGACGGACGCTAAAACCTGGGAGTCTTTGTGAAGAGGAGAAAATTGTAAATTTTTAGCTTTATTGATCTTTGTAAAGACAATTTCTTTATGGGCACATTTTTTTGCTGACACTCTCTAAACCTCCCCTTTTTTGGATTCATTCAGTGTGGACAAAGGAAACGTACTGGCATTTTGAAAGGGCTGAACAGAAACAGTAAAAACCTTTGCGGGCGTCGGGTGGGGGTTTGTCTTGACTGTTTTTGGCTGGAAAGGGGGCAAACGGCTGAAGCGACAGCAGCACCACCCTCTCCTTCTCGTGTCTTTCCTTTCCACGCGTCCAGACTTTTGGTCCCTGTCTCCATGGCACTCTCTGAATTCCTCTCGTCGATGGGTGAAGCAGCAGCACCCTGTGCTGGGCACAAAGAAGAGGGTAAAAGCTTACAGCACCTGGTATTCCCAGGTGGTCTCCCATCCAAGTACTGACCAGGCCCAACCGGGGTTTGCTTCCGAGATCAGACGAGATCGGGCGTTTTCAGGGTGGTATGGCCGTAAGCGAGCGCAGCTGTCATATTCACCCTCTTTATAGATTTAATCACACTGAAGAGCAGGTTTCCCCCTGTGTTTTCCTATATGTGAAATCTAATCACTCAGTATTTAAAGTGGCAAAGGACAAACAAAGCCATCTAAATAATGTCTAAAAGAGTCAATATGAACATACCAGCCTGGAAGGAATTCACCAAAGGCGTGGAACCAAGCTGGAAATAGCAGTTTTTGCGTAAATTCAGTGTCTGAAGGAGGGGGAACGTGGCGGCTGGACACTTACGGCGAAAGCAAAGTTTCAGGAGGTAACCCTCAGATGTGTTGTGACACCATGGTTTTGTTATCCTCCTGTCATGCCTTCTATCTCTGTAATGTTGCAAACCTCTGTGTTTGGTGCAGTCAGCGTATCGGGTGTCTGACCTTAAAGTCTTTGAGATTCTTTTGGAACCTCTTCCGCTCACATGCGGCGGCACTGAATCTATAAAAAGGGAGAGAAGGACAGACACACCGGCTTACGGCCATACCACCCTGAACACGCCCGCTCTCGTCTGACCTCGGCAGCCAACCAGGGTCGGGCTTGGTCAGTACTTGGATTGGAGACATCCTGGGAATACCAGGTGCTGTAAGCTTTGACACTTTTCTGTGCGACCAGCAGAGGCTGCTGCTGCTGCTTCACCAACCAACAGTTTATCAACAAGAGAAAAATACAAATGAATTCATTCCTGAAAAATGAAAGCTATGATGGCGACGGACGCTAAAACCTGGGAGTCTTTGTGAAGAGGAGAATATTGTAAATTTTTAGCTTTATTGATCTTTGTGAAGACAATTTCTTTATGGGCACATTTTTTTGCTGACACTTACTAAACCTCCCCTTTTTTGGATTCATTCAGTGTGGACAAAGGAAACGTACTGGCATTTGAAAGGGCTAAACAGAAACAGTAAAAACCTTTGCGGGCGTCGGGTGGGGGTTTGTCTTGAGTGTTTTTGGCTGGAAAGGGGGCAAACGGCTGAAGCGACAGCAGCACCACCCTCTCCTTCTCGTGTCTTTCCTTTCCACGCGTCCAGACTTTTGGTCCCTTTCTCCATGGCACTCTCTGAATTCCTCTCGTCGATGGGTGAAGCAGCAGCACCCTGTGCTGGGCACAAAGAAGAGGGTAAAAGCTTACAGCACCTGGTATTCCCAGGTGGTCTCCCATCCAAGTACTGACCAGGCCCAACCGGGGTTTGCTTCCGAGATCAGACGAGATCGGGCGTTTTCAGGGTGGTATGGCCGTAAGCGAGCGCAGCTGTCGTATTCACCCTCTTTATAGATTTAATCACACTGAAGAGCAGGTTTCCCCCTGTGTTTTCCTATATGTGAAATCTGAATCACTCAGTATTTAAAGTGGCAAAGGACAAACAAAGCCATCTAAAGAATGTCTAAAAGAGTCAATATGAACATACCAGCCTGGAAGGAATTCACCAAAGGCGTGGAACCAAGCTGGAAATAGCAGTTTTTGCGTAAATTCAGTGTCTGAAGGAGGGGGAATGTGGCAGTTGGACGCTTACGGCCACGGTGAAAGCAAAGTTTCAGGAGGTAACCCTCAGATGTGTTGTGACACCATGGTTTTGTTATCCTCCTGTCATGCCTTCTATCTCTGTAATGTTGCAAACCTCTGTGTTTGGTGCAGTCAGCGTATCGGGTGTCTGACCTTAAAGTCTTTGAGATTCTGTTGGAACCTCTTCCGCTCACATGTGGCGGCATTGAATCTATAAAAAGGGAGAGAAGGACAGACACCCCGGCTTACGGCCATACCACCCTGAACACTCCCGCTCTCGTCTGACCTCGGCAGCAAACCAGGGTCGGGCTTGGTCAGTACTTGGATTGGAGACATCCTGGGAATACCAGGTGCTGTAAGCTTTGACACTTTTCTGTGCGACCAGCAGAGGCTGCTGCTGCTGCTTCACCAACCAACAGTTTATCAACAAGAGAAAAATACAAATTTGATTTATTTATTCATTTTATTTTACCTTTATTGAGCCAGGAAACCCTCACTGAGATTAAGAATCTCTTTTTCAAGAGTGTCCTGGCCAAGACGGGCAGCAGTACATTGAATAGTTACAGACAGACTTCCGTACATAAAACGAACACACAAAAAGCACACAGACAAGTCAAACCTTCCAAAGTCAACTCTGCAAAAAGTGCTCAAGAAATGTAGACAAAAGTGCATCAGGATTCATGAATTCATTCCTGAAAAACGAAAGCTATGATGGCGACGGACGCTAAAACCTGGGAGTCTTTGTGAAGAGGAGAAAATTGTAACTTTTCACCTTTATTGATCTTTGTAAAGACAATTTCTTCATGGGCACATTTTTTTGCTGACACTCTAAACCTCTCCATTTTTGGATTCATTCAGTGTGGACAAAGGAAATGTACTGGGATTTTGAAAGGGCTGAACAGAAACAGTAAAAACCTTTGCGGGCGTCGGGTGGGGGTTTATCTTGAGTGTTTTTGGCTGGAAAGGGGGCAAACGGCTGAAGCGACAGCAGCGCCACCCTCTCCTTCTCGTGTCTTCCCTTCCCACGCGTCCAGGCTTTTGGTCCCTGTCTCCATGGCACTCTCTGAGTTCTGGAGGGAATAAATGTATCTTTTCCTCTCGTCGATGGGTGATGCAGCTGCACCCTGTGCTGGGCACAAAGAAGAGGGTGAAAACTTACGGACACCCGGTATTCCCAGGTGGTCTCCCATCCAGGTACTGACCAGGCCTGACCGTGGTTATGCTTCTGAGATCAGACGAGATCGGGCGTTTTCAGGGTGGTATGGCCGTAAGCGAGGGCAGCTGTCATATTCACCCTCTTTATAGATTTAATCACACTGAAGCGCAGGTTTCCCCCTGTGTTTTCCCATATGTGAAATCTAAATCACTCAGTATTAAAGTGGCAAAGGACAAAGTGATCTAAATAATGTCTAAAAGAGTCAAGATGAACATACCAGCCTGGAAGGAATTCACCAAAAGCGTAGAACCAAGCTGGAAATAGCAGTTTGTGCGTATATTCAGCCTCTGAAGGAGGGGGAACACGGCGGCTGGACGCTTACGGCGAAAGCAAAGTTTTAGTAGGTAACCCTCAGATGTGTTGTGACACCATGGTTTTGTTATCCTCCTGTAATGACTTCTATCTGTGTAATGTTGCAAACCTCTGTGTTTGGTGCAGTCAGCGTATCGGGTGTCTGACCTTAAAGTCTTTGACATTCTTTTGGAACCTCTTCCGCTCACATGCGGCGGCACTGAATCTATAAAAAGGGAGAGAAGGACAGACACGCCGGCTTACGGCCATACCACCCTGAACACTCCCGATCTCGTCTGATCTCGGCAGCAAACCAAGGGTCGGGCCTGGTCAGTACTTGGAGTTGAGACATCCTGGGAATACCAGGTGCTGTAAGCTTTGACACTTTCCTGTGCGACCAGCAGAGGCTGCTGGTGCTGCTTCACCAACCAACAGTTTATCAACAAGAGAAAAATACAAATGAATTCATTCCTGAAAAACAAAAGCTATGATGGCGACGGACGCTAAAACCTGGGAGTCTTTGTGAAGAGGAGAATATTGTAAATTTTTAGCTTTATTGATCTTTGTGAAGACAATTTCTTTATGGGCACATTTTTTTGCTGACACTTACTAAACCTCCAGTTTTTTGGATTCATTCAGTGTGGACAAAGGAAACGTACTGGCATTTGAAAGGGCTGAACAGAAACAGTAAAAACCTTTGCGGGCTTTGGGTGGGGGTTTGTCTTGAGTGTTTTTGGCTGGAAAGGGGGCAAACGGCTGAAGCGACAGCAGCACCACCCTCTCCTTCTCGTGTCTTTCCTTTCCACGCATCCAGACTTTTGGTCCCTGTCTCCATGGCACTCTCTGAATTCCTCTCGTCGATGGGTGAAGTAGCTGCACCCTGTGCTGGGCACCAAGAAGAGGGTAAAAGGTTACAGCACCTGGTATTCCCAGGTGGTCTCCCATCCAAGTACTGACCAGGCCCAACCGGGGTTTGCTTCCGAGATCAGACGAGATCGGGCGTTTTCAGGGTGGTATGGCCGTAAGCCAGTGCAGCTGTCATATTCACCCTCTTTATAGATTTAATCACACTGAAGAGCAGGTTTCCCCCTGTGTTTTCCCATATGTGAAATCTGAATCACTCAGTATTTAAAGTGGCAAAGGACAAACAAAGCCATCTAAATAATGTCTAAAAGAGTCAAGATGAACATACCAGCCTGGAAGGAATTCACCAAAAGTGTGGAACCAAGCTGGAAATAGCAGTTTTTGCGTAAATTCAGTGTCTGAAGGAGGGGGAACATGGCGGCTGGACGCTTACGGTGAAAGCAAAGTTTTAGTAGGTAACCCTCAGATGTGTTGTGACACCATGGTTTTGTTATCCTCCTGTAATGACTTCTATCTCTGTAATGTAGCAAACCTCTGTGTTTGTTGCAGTCAGCGTATCGGGTGTCTGACCTTAAAGTCTTTGACATTCCTTTGGAACCTCTTCCGCTCACATGCGGCGGCACTGAATCTATAAAAAGGGAGAGAAGGACAGACACGCTGGCTTACGGCCATACCACCGTGAACACTCCCGATCTCGTCTGATCTCGGCAACAAACCAGGGTCGGGCCTGGTCAGTACTTGGATTGGAGACATCCTGGGAATACCAGGTGCTGTAAGCTTTGACACTTTTCTGTGCGACCAGCAGAGGCTGCTGCTGCTGCTTCACCAACCAACAGTTTATCAACGGGAGAAAAATACAAATTTTGTTTGTTTATTTATTCATTTTGTTTTACCTTTATTGAGCCGGGACAACCTCATTGAGATTAAGAATCTCTTTTTCAAGAGTGTCCTGGCCAAGACGGGCAGCAGTACATTGAATAGTTACAGACAGACTTCTGTACATAAAACGAACACACAAAAAGCACACAGACAAGTCAAACCTTCCAAAGTCAACTCTGCAAAAAGTGCTCAAGAAATGTAGACAGCCTCAGACTCCTCCAGGATGTTCTCTGACAAAGAGATGGAATAAAAAAAAATAAGTATGAACGGCACTGCTAAATACACGCTACACTAATGAATTTGACATGGCTCTAGCACACAGTGGTAACAGCTCCAGAGCAGAACACAACAGTCTTTTCTTCTTCATTTCAATGTAAACCATATTACCTGTGGCAGCTAACAGCTCTGCATGGCTGGCATAGTTGGGATCCTGCTCAAACTGGGAGACCGCAGACTCTGCCCGTTTAGCTTTTGACTAGTGTAACTGCAGAAAATAAACAAACCATTGTAGACAAATGACATGTCAAATTAAATTGATCTCCTGCAGAAAGTGCTGTATATTTGCTTGTTCCGTGCAAAGCCACCTCATTGAACATTAAAGGGCTATGTATACCTTGATGGTGCCTCCCATCTCGCAGTCTATGAGATTAACATAGGATTAAAGGTAGGAGGTAGGATTAAATAAGTTTATACTTCTTCCTACTCCTTTTCGACCATGCAAAATTCAGACTTGTATGTGATTGAAGATAGATTCTTTCCATTTAAATGTTATTTTGTTTATGTCTTAATTTGCTTTGTTTTGTTTTATTTTCTTTGCATGTTCAAAATAAAATAAATAAATAAATAAAAAATAACATGACTTAAATCTGCACTTTTTGGTGAATTCTTTTTTTTTATCTTAATCTGACTACAATGTGTGTTGTGATATACTTGTTTTCATCTGTTTTTTTTTTTTTTTTTGGTGACCGAGTGAATGACAAGTTGATTGTGTTTGTAGATTAGGCCTATAGATAGAGTACTAAAAAACATAAAATATGAATAACATTATGGACAACTCAGATATTTGAACTCACGACCAATACGCCTACAAAACTTAAAATAAACCGCTTCAATGTTATTTTGTTGAAAATTTATATCATATAATTAATACTATCATATAATATAATAAATATAAGAAGCATCATATAATACAATAAATATAAGAAATATCATATAATATAAGAAATATCATATAGCCAATAATATATAAAATTGAGATTTGCTTTTAAAACTCTGGTGCTCATTACTGTGCAACTGCTCACTGACTGCTGAGTGCGTCTCATTTCTAGTCTTCTGTCCAGATGCAGGTGACAGCAGGGAACTCTCTGGTGTACTCCAGCATGCGCTGCTTCTGCCACTGCAGGACCTGGTTCTGCTTCTGCCACTGCAGGACCTGGTTCTGCTTCTGCCACTGCAGGACCTGGTTCTGCTCCCCTTTCTGGCAGAACTCGAAGAGCAGCTAGACCAGCCAGCCCACGTCATTCTCCAGGAGCCACTGCAGCGTCTGCCCGCCGTACTTCCCGAACGTGAGCACCAGCCGGCCTCGCCACAGCTGCCCCCCGACCCTCTTGGACGCCGCCTTGGCCCGCTTGGGGTCCAGCCAGACAGGGTCTGGGACGGCACAGGGGTCCCCTGCCACAGCCTTGGCTGCATCTGAGCTCTGCAGAGGTCGAATAAAACATCCTTTTATTAATGCAAGAAGACAACTTGCCAATTTCAGTTATCTCTTTCCATGCACATATTTATTCACATTCTATTACTGACATAATTATTTCTATTATGTTTCATTTACCTAGATGGAACAGATAAGATTTCATTTGTCACTGATAAGATTCAATTTGTATTCTGAATATGGTGTTGGCCTATGTATTAAATCACTTTCACATGTATAATACATTATAGAAAAAATTACATTATCTGACAAATTGGTGAAGCAAATACAGATATGGTTAATCCAAAAAAGCACAGTTTATTGAGATATAATGTAGAAGATGGGAGAAATGGAATCCATCCTTGTGCTTTCCATCTTTTTCAGTAACACAGGAAAACATTTTGGTGAAATCACTTACATCTAAAACAATATTGTTATGTATGTATATGTGTTTTTGTTTGTTTTGTTTTTGTTCTTTTTAGTTTTTATTAATATCTGGTATTAATATCTGGTAGGAAAAGTTGTAAATGGGTATTATTATATTAAGTGTAATATAGGAAAAAGGATGTGTGATATTGTTACACTACTCTTATTATTGTTGTTATTATTATTATTAACAATATTCATACAAAATAATAATTGCTACATAATGATCATAAGGAACAGAAATATGGGGTAGGAGTACATAAGTTTTTACTTCTTACTACTCCTTTTCAAGCATGTATAATTTCATTTCATTTGTTTTAGTTATATTCATATTATTCTTATTTATTTACTATTACTACTGTTATTTATGTATTTATTTTGTTGTGTGTTTGCTTATCAATCTTTTCTGTACCAGTATTTAAATTTTGTCGGTTGATTTTTTTGTTTTGATTTCACTGTCTACATGCTCGAAATGAAGATTTCATTCATTCATATTTAATAGCCTACAGTATGTATAGATTTAATACAATGCAGCATAAGCTGAAAAAGTCATACATTTTTCTACTATAGGCAAAAAAAAAACCCCACAGGTGTAACTACAATAAAAATTCATTTGAAAGTTTTCTCTGAAAGTTTCTTTGATGCACACATATAGTACAGCTTTCATAAAGGCTACTTGTACAGAAAGCCAGTAGCCTGCTTTGAAAAAAAGTGGCCTTACCATTCTTTCTCTATAGTTAGGGACCGAGCCGAAAGGTAAGGCCCTCTCACACAGTGAGAGGCCTTGCCTGCAAGCAAGGCCCTATTGTTTTTTGTTCGTTTTTTTTTTTTTTTTTTTCCGCCGTCACTTTGAACTGGGTTTTGACCCCCTAAACATGCTCCAAAACTCACCAAATTTGGCACACATGTCAGGCCTGGCGAAAAATTTGATAAAATGAAAAAACTAACCCCATAGGTGCCAAAATGGGCTCTCTAGTGCCACCTATGTCAAGAAAAACGGCAACTGCGCTAGTGGCCAGTAGGAAAGTCATAGAGACATGAAACCAATGCCAAAATGTTGGATGGACATTGCTCTACAAATCATCCACTGACACTGATGACCTATCTCCAACAGGAAGTCTGCAATATGCCTTTCAAAATAAAATTTTTAAAACTAACTCCGATGACACCGTTTGTCCTATTGACTTCTAAATAGCACCAAATGATAGAGTGAACTCTCCTCAAAAAAGTGATCTCGTAACTTAGTCTTAACTGTCTTAGTTTTTTTTTTTACGAGCCCGCAAAGTTGCGATGTTTGGAACTCATTTTTCACTTTTGAGTTTTTCCCCACGTGACATATCTATGTGTTCACGGGACTCACCACAATGCTCACATCCAAAAATTTTTCAGATACGATGTACGGTTATTGATTTATGACAGTTTGTTTCTTTTCATACTTTTTCCACTTTAGACTGCCATTTGACCCCCTTAACATGCTCCAAAACTCACCAAATTTGACATGTATGTCATGGCTGGTTAACACTTTGATTTAATATCAAAATTAACCCCTTGGGTGCCAAAATGGACTCTATAGCACCACCTTTGTACTAAAAAACACACAAAATCTGCCCTAGCGGCCAGTAGGAATGTCACAGAAACATGAAACAAACGCCAAAATGTTGGTCTGATTGAGCCCGACAAATCATACGCTGACACTCATGAGCTAACTCCAACAGGAAGTTGGCAATCTGCCTTTGAAAGTTACTCTACGTTTCTGCAATTACTGCTTATTCATTTCAGACTTTGGACAAAAAAGTTATTAAATTCCCACAAGTCTGCAGACTTGTGAAAGTGAAAGAATTTTTCAGATACGACCTACGGTTATGGAATAATGGTGATTTTTTGAAGACAATGTTTAGTTTCACATTTTACAATGACAAAGTCCCTATAAAAGTTTTGCTGGTGCCTGATTGCATAAGTCTGTCTTTAGTGCAGTGGTTCATGTAGCTGCCCATGGAACAAGTGGACCTGGGTTCAAGTCCCAGGCAATCCAAAACTTTTTTTTTAATTTTAAAACAGATTTTACTGCATTGTATTTTGGATATTGGAAATTTTGCACACATTCAAAAGTACACAGAGTACATTTTTTCAAAATAAAACCCCAATTAAGAATAATACAAAATGTCTATTACATAACTTCTTTTCATTTTTATGACCAAACACTCAACTGTTTGTACAATGTTTCTTCATTCAAAAGTACTCTTTCTCACAGACACACATCCTCACACAATAGGGTTTTTCCAAAATAATAGCCTTAAATGTGGTAAATCATCACTTTTATACTCACTTATTCATACAATTTCAATTCATTTTTCAAACTGATTCTTTCTCTCACATACAAAACAAATGCACATACACACAGTAGGGTTTCCAAAATAAAAGTCTCATTTAAAGGTGATGGTGGTTTCAGCAGAGGGTCGCTGGTGTTCTGTACAGATGTAAGGAGGACGGACACTAAACGGTGGGAACTGGTATGGGGACGGAGAGGTGTGAGTGGAGCTGAGGTGAGGACGGTCACGGGAGGTGGATCGCGGGGGAGGCGGACTGCCCGGTGCGAGGTCCCGCCCAATGCTGCTTGCAGCTTTAATTTTCATCTGTTTCTCTGTAGAATAGAAAATATCAGAATATTAGTCACAATGTCAGCTCAAGGAGATAAACAACATAAAGTACACCGCAAGCCCCCTCTGAGGGGGGGGTGGTGGTGGTACGTAAACACCGCATCAGCGGACACGTTAGCTACCTAAAACACGGACGAGTTGTCAATACATTTTCATTACACATTAAATAGCCAAATCATTCATTTGTCAACATTAGTGTCGTCAGTTACTACATTTTTCTGAGGGAGATATGAGCTGTCAAGTCAACTTTTGGATCATCGGTCGGACACTTCAGCCGGCTAGCATGCTAACAAGATACGAACAGCAGGTAAGTTGTCATAACACATAAACAAACCGAATCATATATTTGTCTATTTCGGTGTTGTCGATTACTAATTTTCAAAGAATCATTTGTCAAAATTATGATAAATGGAATTAAAGCCATTCTAACTCATCAACGCCATGATCTGGTTCAATGGCTATCCTGGCCGCGGAATCGCAGCGCGGACAAGCAGGCACCCTTTGGACAGGTGTGTACAGGTGTGAACAACTTCCCCCAATATTCAACCTCTGCAATGAATCTTAGTTTATGCGCCCCCTACTGTCGACACCATGAACACTGCCGTGGGAAAGGGCAATTAACCGATAATATTGTAATTTAATCAAACAGATTCTTATCGACAATTAATTGATAGTTGATTAATTGTTTACATCCCTAGATTAGACTTGATTGATCCCACAATGAGGAAATTCGAAGGTTGAGGCACAAACAGAATAAAGTGCAAGAAAAAGTATAAAGATATAGGCCACAAGGTGAACCATGAAAAGTGGCTAGAAAATGATTTTTGTTCCCGTGTCTGGGCACTACTTTTTAAATGCATTTTTGTTTAGACTGTACCCTCATGGACTTTGGGTTAAAAGTTCTCCGCAATATATCCTGCAGTTTTTTGTCACAAGCCATAAATCTATATGAATATAAAATTAAAAAATGAAAATTCTGTGATGCTAGATTCACTTGTTTTATTTATCAACATTCATTTTAGCTACACAAAAACTCTCACAAATTGATATTTATACATTTTAGACATGTCTTGATGAATTATTACCATGCAATGTGAATTTAGACCATGAAATCTTGGAAATTTGTGGGAAAAAGCTTCTACTGATTTCACATATTACACATGGTGTATTTTGCCACACACAAACACACATACATCAATGTAACAGCATTGCTTGACATTTACAGTGTTTACAGTTGCAGGGTTTCTTTTCTTCTTTTAACAATGATGCGTTTGTCATGTAACAATACGTTTGTATAACAATATGTTTTTTAATAGATCTCGGTCTGGTTTTTTACACAGTACACTGTAAACTTTTATTTTTGTTCAATGGATGCTTTTTTTTAGAGGATATTTCATGGTTCTATAACGTCTAATCATCACCATCACTGTCAGAAACATCATCCCATGTAGCTATATCTTCTGTGTCCTTCTGAACATTCACACAGTGCTGGCACCTACACAAATCAGTGCAAGACAGTCTTGCTGGCATACAGGAACACCTGTCTGTATCACATTTGCCTAGTTTCCAAGTGCAGTGGACGAACTGCAAAACACTTTGAGGAGCAGGATTTTTAGTCATCCAGGTCACTGTTGACTCCCCATCCTCAATGTGCCATCCACTACCAATGGGTGAGGGTGCACACATAATACCTTTCAGACAATGTCTCATTATTGCTGTTTGGTAGTTTGCCCTTTTGCAGTGTTGGTGTAGAGCATCACATGTTGGAGGCGTGGATAGGGCAAACTGCCAAGGAACAATAATGACACATTGTCAGCAAGACTGGGTGGCCATGGCTCAGATGGTAGAGCAGGTCGTCCAATAATAACCGAAGGGTCGGCGGTTCGAATCCCGCTCTGTCCTAGTCAGTCCATTGTGTTCTTGGGCAAGACACTTCACCCAGTGCCACTCACTCTGGTGTATGAATGTTTGGTGGTGGTTCACAATAATAAGAATTCTTTGCCTCATGATCTGCTCACTGAAGAGAAGATCTTGTAGCTGACATTGAAGGTGGCTCATTTCTGAAACACACATACACCCAGTTTCACAAAGCTGCAAGCAGCATTGTGTGAGAGAGAATGAGTTATGATCAGTAATAGTGGTAGCAGTAGTAGTAATAGCAGTAGCAGTAGTAGAGAATAGAATAAACTTACACACTTACTTATATACAGTATTTGTGTGTGAGTGTGAGAGACATTGTTTTTTTTACACACCTGCTGATAACGTCTGTGCCAGTGAAAGATGATCCTTTGTGCATTTGCCATGATGTATTTATCCACTTCTTTTTTTTTTTTTTTTTTTTTTTTTTTTACATATTATGCATAAGGCAAGCAGAACAGGACCAGATTAAACAGTAGGTAGACCAGGGGTCTCAAACTAAAATCCTCGAGGGCCGGTATCCTGCATGTTTTAGATGTTTCCCTCTTCCAGCACACCTGACGGTCGTTATCAGGCTTCTGCAGAGCTTGATGGTAGGCTTATCATTTGAATCAGGTGTGTTGGAAGAGGGATACATCTAAAACATGCAGGATAGTGGCCCTCAAGGACCGGAGTTTGAGACCCCTGAGGTAGACCCATCCTGGACCGTCATTTCTTCCTGGGCGTTTCACTTGTTGATCCTGTGGTGCTGCTGCACAGACTCGCCTCGCCTGTGATTCATTGACATCTGAATTCTCTCTTCTATGTTTCTCCGCGGAATCCAATCGTTTTTTGTCAATGAATCGTCTGTAGCATGTTGTATGAAACCCAGCATCTTCTGGAACATTGTCAAAGTCACTAATGATCCACTGTTTATAAGTTTCAGTCATAGTCCTGCTCTCACCACTCAAACACAGCCATCGTTCGACACAGTTTCTTAACGTTTCCCATCGTTTGACCGATAAATCCTGTATTTTTTCTTTTTTTTTTTTTTACGGATATGAGGTGCATCTTCCATATTTTTGCTGGCTTTTTGAAACTTTTCGTTGTATTTTCCTCCTCCGAACTACAGGAAGCTCTCTTCCTGGTCGCAGCGATCTTGGATGTTTTGCGCTTTCTTATTGGACCAGCAGGTTACACGTGACTAAAACCGCAGCACGCATGATAACAATAGCATTGCGCGAATAAAGTTAAGTAGTACCGACTTCAAACACTGATTTTAAAAAAACTGCAGGATTGCAAATGGAGAACTTTTCACATTTAGCTCAGGAACAATACATCTTTGTAACTGAGTAAAAAGATTGTAGTGCCCCATATGTCGGAACGCGATGAAACGATACGGCGTTCACGTTACGGCCTAATAGTGCAAAAAAACAATAGTGTGGCATTTTTGCCGCAGTGCATTATGGGTAGTGGATATTTTGTTGTAAATGTGTTATTTTTATGTGCAAAAATTGAACGGGGTGGTTGTGTTAGTATTAGTTTTGACTTAATATATGTATGGCAAGGTTTATTGGCCTTTTTGTATTTTTGTAATTTATGAAGTTGCACCCTTACTGAGTCATAGGCAGAGCAATGGCTATCCTGTTGTCAGTTTCTTACTATTAATGTAAACCCACTTCTTATTACACAAAAAACATGACCTACCTGCATATCCAATACAGAACTGATCTTCCATTCCTTACTTCATCTAAGGTTGTATTATAAAATTATAAAGACTATACTAACCATTTATAAATTCTGATCTTATCAATAAACAAAAGCCTTTCCAACTCCAGTTAATTACATGTCTTTGTTTTTAATTAAATTAGAGGATGTATATGTTATGTAGTCTGCATGTGAGGAAACAATGAGTAATGTTTGTATCGGTGCCCGAATGTGACGCTCAACAGGCCGACTAGCTGTTTCAACGCTACAAGAAATATTCAAAACCAAAGGCATTAATAAAAAGTGGGGGGATTCTGATATACAATGTATTCTGTTTGAGTTTCATCGTACTATGCATGCCAGTGTTAACCGTATTATACATCTGCATTCTGTTCTGTTAGTTGAAGACCATTTCCAAGGGCAAAGCCTTCTCCCTCCAAGAGTCCATGTGTTTTACACTTGTTACGTTGCATTGGAGTATTTTGAATGTATTTTCACATATATTAACACAGTACAGGACTGTACTTTATTACCTCCACCAAGGAGGTTATGTTTTTGCCAGCGTTGATTTGTCTGTCTGTGTGTCTGTCTGTGTGCAAGACAACTCAAAAAGTTAAGAACGGATTTGAAATTTGGTGGTGATCGGGGGGGGGGGTCGGTGGCCCACTGATCTGCCTTGGTGGAGGTCTGCACTCTCCAAGTGCTTCTAGTGTTAACATTGTAGTTTTAGTCTTTATCATCTGTTGAAACAACTTTAGACTCTTTGTGTCCAGTTATTAAAATCATTTAAGAAGGACATGCAGATCGTTTGAATCAGATGATTTACTGAGGTAATGAGAGAGCAGCCCAAAGCATATTAGTAGTAGTAGTAAAACAGGCTTTAGGATGTTTTTAATGAACTGTCTCTTCTATATTCAGGGCAAAAATCATCCAAGTGAAATCTACCCAAACTACGTTAAGTCCATATCCCTTCGACAACATGGACACACACATCCAAGGTACAACTGGGACACTTTTAAGACAGACACATTTTCTTTATTTCTCTTCATGTTGTCATGCTTGACTAAACCAGACTAAAATACTGTAATGTTTACAGTAGAAGAGAACGCAGTGAATCAGCAGGATGGAGATTTTGCATCAGGAATAAGAGGGGGACACACCACCTGGTAAATGCTGAGTTCATGTTGGGGATTTGTTGTGTTGTCCATTCTTATTTATGATCTATAGACGTATCCCAAATGATTAAAATAAGTGTTCTTCTTTCTGTCTGTGTTTCTTCGTGGTTTGTCTTCTACCCTACAGGCGGATTTATGGTCCCCTTCTGATGGGTGTGGTTGTTGTCGTTGCCCTGCTGGAGCTGCCACTGCCTCCATGGACAAGGAGGCCACTACTGAGGGTTCGGTCAAACCTTCTGAAGAAGATACTCCAAACTTTCCTCAGAACACTGACGGGTTCTGAGGAATTTACTTGCCTTGTTATAGATGTCACCTTTGGGGTTTTGGGAGATTACATTGACATCTGAATGATTATTTTTAGCATATAATAAAATAAAATTCTTTGGAAAAAAACTCCTTGAAAACACTGTCTTTATTGTGAATAATGGCAGTAGTAATGGTATTAATAGTGTTACAGCCTTTGAGCGGGGCAGTTGATTTTACACAGAAACAATCCTAAACCAGTCTGTTGAACTTGAAATGAATGTACAGTACAGTGCATAAGTCTTAGCGTTCAGGGTCAGTGATCATACATATTTAGCTCTTTCTTTTCTTCAGATACAGCAAGAAAATACAGGAGATATGTGCAAAAAAATGTTATTTTATCGTATGCTGTTGTGGCCCAGAGCTCTAATCCTCTGTCTAAATGTGTATTCAGCAACTGTGTCATCTCTTCATTGGATAGTAGTAGTAGTAGTTTTATTTTGAGCACATAGAATCATCAGATAACAGAGAATCATACATGGTCAAAAATAAATAAATAAATAAAAATTTTCTGCGCTCGAAAAGGAAAGGCTTCCTTTACTTTGTTAACACACATTTTCCTCTGTATATTTTTAACACAAAATACCCATACAAACCATTCATATATACTTTTTTAGTCACCTCATACACAATCAGATTTGCGTAATCAACCGTTGTTAATATAGACTATAATATTTATATGCGCTTTAAATATTTACTCCAAATATAATGATCAATAAATGTGATAATATCTTCTTATCAAGATAACCAATTAACTACAATAATATCTTATTTTATACGTACGTCTGTGTTATAACTAGATTTTCACTTTTTGGATAATGTTCTAACTTTTGTTATTATAGTGGATTTAGACATTCTTTTAAATGCACAAACTGAAGAAGACATTTTTAAGTTTTGCTCCTGATTATTCCACAGATGGAGCCCTCTGACAGAGATACATTGGCTTTTTATGTTTGTTCTGCACTTCATTTTCTTGTAGATTTCAGTTCCCCTTAAATTATAATTCCTTTGCCTGGGCTCAAACCTCTCCTGTAGACTGTAGGGGAGCATATGGTCATGGGTTTTATACATTATAATAAGGGTATTAAGGTCGACAAGATTGTGTAGTTTTAGAGCATTTAATTTTATAAATAGGGGATTTGTTGGAGCTAAGTACTGTGCTTGATTGACAAGTTGAATTGCCTTTTTTTGAAGTAAGAATATAGAATTAATATTTGATTTATAATTGTTACCCCATATCGCTACACAATAGTTCAGATATGGAAGAACAATAGAATTGTAAAATATATGGAGAGATTTCTGATTTAGAAGGTTTTGGATAACAGACACATATTAAAATGCATCCACATATTATGAGGTCAGACTCACCTGTTGCTGTTTGCGATCAAAGTCCAATCAGTGATGTTCATTCATGAGCTCCGTTAAACACCCTGATGGGCTGGCAGCTTCCAGCTCTCTGCTTCCTGCAAGGGTCAAAGGTCAACAAGTATTACTCACAGATAATTAGCCAGCAAGTGTTATATAAACTTATTTTATGTTTATGTTTATGCATTCGGCAGACATTTTTTTCCAAAGCGACTTACAGGGGAAAACCAATCAAATCACTCAATCAATCAAATTTTATTTATATAGCGCCAGACCACAACAAAAAACTTATCTCATGATACTTTATATGTAGAGTTGGTCAAAACCAGACTCTAAGCCAATTTACAGAAACCCAACAGAATCCTCCAGGAGCAAACACTTGTGACTGGTGACAGCATTTGAAATGCATATATAAATAAATAAAGTTAATAAATGAGATACTCTTCTATTGGCATGTGTTTTATTTAAGTGTGGTCTAGTTTAATTCAAAGGCAGTTGAATAATGACCTACTGTAAATGACTGTGAAGATAATGGACAAAGTTAGACGGAACATTTGTAGAACGTCATTTACTATGAGACCAACTCTAAAATAACCACAATAGAAAAAAATCACCAGTTTTAGGTTATAATCTTGGGGTTTATATAATTTAGGGTTATAACTGAATAATTTACACACCATTCTTCAACCATTTAAACTTCCCATCTACAAACACAATATGAGTTTTGCTGGATTAAATCAATGGAGTTTGACGCTGAAATGTCAGCATTTCTTCTACATGGGTGAGTTTCATTCTGAGGCTTTTGAAGGTATACAGGGTGGGGAAGCAAAATTTACAATATTTTGAGGCAGGGATTGAAAGACAGTGTATGACCAATTAGTTTATTGAAAGTCATGAGAATTTATTTGCCACAAGAAAATGTACATAATAGAAAATGTTTTCATTCTATGTGTCCTCCTTCTTTCTCAATAACTGCCTTCACACGCTTCCTGAAACTTGTGCAAGTGTTCCTCAAATATTCGGGTGACAACTTCTCCCATTCTTCTTTAATAGTATCTTCCAGACTTTCTCGTAATAGTTTTGCTCATAGTCATTCTCTTCTTTCCATTATAAACAGTCTTTATGGACACTCCAACTATTTTTGAAATCTCCTTTGGTGTGACGAGTGCATTCAGCAAATCACACACTCTTTGACGTTTGCTTTCCTGATTACTCATATGGGCAAAAGTTTCTGAAAAGGTATGGATAATAGTGTTAGGTATGATTATGACATCAATATATGTTTGGTTTCAAAACAATTGACGTAGTGCCTGCTGAGAAAAAACAACTAAATGTTCATTGTAAATTTTGCTTCCCCACCCTGTAAAGTTATTATGGGATGTATTGATCTTTGCTCAGTTGCCGTTTGTTGATCCACAGTTCAGACTAAACTGTGACGGTTCTGACGCTGTTTGTTGGATTCAAACAGATCTGTAGTTCAGCTGTTGACAACACAACCCGAACAGAAAACGGAGGTGATTAATGGTTTTACTGGGGCTATTTTCAGTCTGAAAACAGAGCTAAGCTGACAACATTTGATGACACCATAATACAAATGTGTGAAAACAACAAGCTTCAGAATGACGACGAGCTGGTGGAACTAATGTCACGTTTCCACTACATGGTACTGGCACGACTTGACCTTTTTGCTTTTCCATTACGTACAAGAACCTGAAATCTGGTACTACATTTTTAGTGCTTGCTTGGCCAAGGTTCCAAAACAGGTGAAGAAATACCAAAATGTCACATGTTAACACTGCAGACCACTGATCTGAAACTTTTAGTCCAGCAAATAACATTCATTTCATTCATTCATTCATTTTCTGAACCCGCTTTATCCTCACTAGGGTCATGAGGGTTAGGGTTAGTATCCCAGCTACTTATGGGTGAAGGTGGGGTTCACCCTGGACATGTCATCAGTTCATCGCAGGACTGACATATAGAGACAAACAATCACACTCACAGCAAATAACATCAAAATTGCAAAAAACACAACAAACAAAACAAACAAAAAAGCATGGTGGTGAAAAACTATGTTTCTGTAGAAGCTTAACAGTGCTCTCATTGGATGTCAGTGGTCACATGGGTACACTATACCATCACAGCAACCTTTGAGTGCACACCACATTAAAACAAAAGAAATCCCCTGGAACCTGCCTGACATTCTCTAAGGTCTAAATATCTTCTGGGGCGTGCCAAGTTCAACCTAGATTTTACAGCAGAATATCAGTAAATACCAAATCGCATGGTTGAGTCACCGACATTCTTACTGCCATCAGAGAAAATGAGTCTCCAACCAGGATTATTCCAAAAATAAATAAATAAAATAAATTAATGAATGGATGTGAAAATGGGAGGATGACTTAGTCCAGTTGAGGAAGAAGACTGATGAAAGACCCCACTACATTCTACTAGGTATCTACATAGACACTGCCCCCATGTGGTTTGGAGAATATTGCCTTTAGAACCCTTTGAAAAGTGAACTGTGTCCAGAAATGTGGATGTCATGCATTAAAGGGTTAATTTGTTCATCATTTACAAATAGGCATACATATGTATAACTATGTACAACTATATGTACAACTTAATAACCTTTGTTGGTCATCAGGCATAGGATTAAACTGTATTATTTTTTATTTCTTTTCTTTTTTTTAATAAGAGGACAGTTTCTGCATTGCTACTACTAAATGTAAAGTACTATTTTTAGTAGGTTACAAAAGTATATAGAATATTTTGTACCTTTAGATTTTACCCTAACACCATGGCATTATATAATATGCAGAACTATTGTACTATTTCTGTACTATATTTGATTTTATTTATATGATATATATCAGTATTAAAAAATGCAGGCCAACAGTACATGTCAGTGGGGTGCCTCCATCATAAAGTTTCCTGCCCTGATATTTAAAAATGTCACCTCACTAAAAATACACAAACAAAACCAAAAACTAACACCTCGTTCTTTAGTAAACATTTGAAGGTATCCTTATATTCATGTTGAGAAAAATACAAACACCTGAAATAGATTATGCTGATAACAGACATAAATTTCAGGATATTTAATAACATTACATCACACTCTAAAAAATAACTCAGAGCCTTTGTAAATATCACAATAAAAAGGTATACTACCTAAATAAACTCTCTGAAAATCACTTAAGTGCTTATTGGAGTTGGATGTACCAAAATAAATGCTTAAAAATCCAACAGTTAATTTTGTTCTTAAATTTACATCTATTATTTAAAAAAAATAACAAAAAAGTACCAAAACATATCGAACTTTTTCATGATATTCAAATTTTTTGAGCTCTACCTATATACCTATATACACACACACACGCGCACACGCACACACACATATATATACAGGGTGGGGAAGCAAAATTTACAATATTTTGAGGCAGGGATTGAAAGACAGTGTATGACCAATTAGTTTATTGAAAGTCATGAGAATTTAAATCTTCAAATCATATTTTACTGCATTTCTAACGGTCTTGTTGTCTACCTCAAGTTCAATTGCCATTTTTCTCATGGATTTGGTTGGATCCTTTAGGATTTTGGATTTGAGAGCTTTAATAAAAGCTTTGGTACGTTTTTTGTTGCTTCCTCCACTTCCAGACTTTCTCGTAATAGTTTTGCTCATAGTCATTCTCTTCTTTCCATTATAAACAGTCTTTATGGACACTCCAACTATTTTTGAAATCTCCTTTGGTGTGACGAGTGCATTCAGCAAATCACACACTCTTTGACGTTTGCTTTCCTGATTACTCATATGGGCAAAAGTTTCTGAAAAGGTATGGATAATAGTGTTAGGTATGATTATGACATCAGTATATGTTTGGTTTCAAAACAATTGACGTAGTGCCTGCTGAGAAAAAAACAACTAAATGTTCATCGTAAATTTTGCTTCCCCACCCTGTGTATATATATATATATATATATATATATATATATATATATATATATATATATATATATATATATATATATAAAAAACATAATACACAGCAACATATGTGAAACTTCAGTTGGTTCTAATTTTCAAATATTTTAGCCCTAATACACCCTGTGCACAAGGAGATGTCCATTAAGGTGCATTTACAGCAAAAACATTCTGTTGAAATGAATCCAATTTTATTTATATAGCGCCAAATCATAACAAAACTTATTTCATGACACTTTACATTTAGAAACCAGACTGAAGCTAATTTACAGAAACCAACCGAATCCTCCAGGAGTAAACACTAGTGAGTGGAGACAGTGGAAGGAAAAAGTACCTTTAAACAGCAGAAACCTGGAGCAGACCCAGACTGAGGAGGATGGACGACTGACAGGAGCAGAGAGAGAGTAAAAGGAGGAGAAAAAGAGAGAGAGAGAGAGAGAGAGAGACTGGGGGAGAAGTAGGGGGAGACACATGGATGGAACTGATGGACAGATAACTGAACTAGAACTGTCAAAAGTAGATCAGCTGAAGTTTGTATAATTACAAATAGCCAGAGCTAATGTCCATGACTGTTAATACTACTACTACAAATACAAGTACTAACAGTGGAAATACTACTACTACAAATACAAGTACTAACAGTGGATATACTACTACTACAAATACAAGTACTAACATTAGATGTACTACTACTACAAATACAAGTACTAACATTGGATATACTACTACTACAAATACAAGTACTAACATTGGATGTACTACTACTACTACAAATACAAGTACTAACAGTGGAAATACTACTACTACAAATACAAGTACTAACAGTGGATATACTACTACTACAAATACAAGTACTAACATTGGATGTACTACTACTACAAATACAAGTACAAACAGTGGAAATACTACTACTACAAATACAAGTACTAACAGTGGAAATACTACTACTACAAATACAAGTACTAACGGTGGAAATACTACTACTACAAATACAAGTACTAACAGTGGATATACTACTACTACAAATACAAGTACAAACAGTGGAAATACTACTACTACAAATACAAGTACTAACAGTGGATATACTACTACTACAAATACAAGTACAAACAGTGGAAATACTACTACTACTACAAATACAAGTACTAACAGTGGATATACTACTACTACAAATACAAGTACTAACAGTGGATATACTACTACTACAAATACAAGTACTAACAGTGGAAATACTACTACTACAAATACAAGTACTAACGGTGGAAATACTACTACTACAAATACAAGTACTAACAGTGGATATACTACTACTACAAATACAAGTACAAACAGTGGAAATACTACTACTACAAATACAAGTACTAACAGTGGATATACTACTACTACAAATACAAGTACTAACAGTGGATATACTACTACTACAAATACAAGTACTAACAGTGGAAATACTACTACTACAAATACAAGTACTAACATTGGATATACTACTACTACAAATACAAGTACTAACAGTGGAAATACTACTACTACAAATACAAGTACTAACATTGGATATACTACTACTACAAATACAAGTACTAACAGTGGAAATACTACTACTACAAATACAAGTACTAACATTGGATATACTACTACTACAAATACAAGTATTAACAGTGGATAAACTACTACTACAAATACAAGTACTAACAGTGGATATACTACTACTACAAATACTAGTATTAACAGTGGATGTACTACTACTACAAATACAAGTACTAACAGTGGATATACTACTCCTACAAATACAAGTATTAACAGTGGATGTACTACTACTACAAATACAAGTACTAACAGTGGATATACTACTACTACAAATACTAGTATTAACAGTGGATGTACTACTACTACAAATACAAGTACTAACAGTGGATATACTACTCCTACAAATACAAGTATTAACAGTGGATGTACTACTACTACAAATACAAGTACTAACAGTGGATATACTACTACTACAAATACAAGTATTAACAGTGGATAAACTACTACTACAAATACAAGTACTAACAGTGGATATACTACTACTACAAATACAAGTATTAACAGTGGATGTACTACTACTACAAATACAAGTATTAACAGTGGATGTACTACTATTACAAATACAAGTACTAAAAGTGGATATACTACTACTACAAATACAAGTATTAACAGTGGATGTACTGCTACTACAAATACAAGTACTAACAGTGGATATACTACTACTACAAATACAAGTATTAACAGTGGATAAACTACTACTACAAATACAAGTACTAACAGTGGATATACTACTACTACAAATACTAGTATTAACAGTGGATATACTACTACTACAAATTCAAGTATTAACAGTGGATGTACTACTATTACAAATACAAGTACTAACAGTGGATATACTACTACTACAAATACAAGTATTAACAGTGGATGTACTACTACTACAAATACAAGTATTAACAGTGGATGTACTACTATTACAAATACAAGTACTAAAAGTGGATATACTACCACTACAAATACTAATATTAACAGTGGATATATTACTACTAAAAAAAAAAGTATTAACAGTGGATGTACTACTACTACAAAAAAAGTATTAACAGTTTATGTACTACTACTACTGAAAGTGTTCTATACTTGTTTTACTCTCCAGAATTAAAACCAAAAACCTAATCCAGATTTAAAAAATACCTCCAACACATTTGCTGATACTGTATCATAAATATTTCATTATTCAAGATTAAGTGAAGACAAAAACACAAAAAAATAACTTGATAGGGTTATCAGTTCCTTTTTATTCAACTCAAATGTGGAAAAAAAAGTCTAAAATAATCATTTCACAAATTAAAAGCAGTAAAACTCAGTTACTTTACTTTGGAATAACAACTTATTTAAAAAGTTACCCTTTAATTATCTGTTGCATATCTGATCAGTTTGTTGAATGATTGTTGGGGCTCTAACATTAACAGAAATTCTATTGAAATTGGATTCAAGTCCATGTAAGTGTTGAAAATCACTGAATTAGGTGTGAAGCACACAGCCCTCAGTACATGAAACACCATAACCTCTGTTTTCACTGAAGTCAGTTCCTGTACTTTCAGTTAGTCACTGTCTTCCAAACTATTTTCATTCTTCCTTTTTCTCTGTGTTTTCTCCTTGTGCTTCTTTTTTTAAGGTTGACATCAAGAAAGAAGACATGGCTGACCTACTCTGTTCAAAGACTGAATGAGAGCAGGAAACAGCCACCTATTCTGCCCTAACTATAAGTATAAGTTCCAACTCTTTTCCAAACTCCACCCTGCAGTGGGTGGAATACTACACTGGGGCTGGAATACTGGTTCAGCCGGACCAGATACACAGCAGAACCAGGAAGGAAGCTGTTATGCAAAGTGGGTTGCTTCAAACAGAGCCATCTTAGTAACATTTCTCGGCAGTTTATTGCTTCACTAAAGGTTACAAAATGTCCAGAAACATCCTAACAAATTGTATCTGCTCATAATGTACGTGAGGTTGACCTAAACCTCAACTGGCCTTGCACAGAAAATGCTGAGAACAGCAGTGGTTCTCAGGCAAAATTTGTGAAATTTAAAAAAAAAAAAAATGATGCTGAATTTGCATTAACAGTACAGGGGGAAAAAAACATCAATGTCAGCAGAAAATATTCAGATTAATTGGAGTGAAACTGTGAAATGTGAAAAACAAGTCCAAAACCTGCCGAACAGGAAGATCTGCACACGTTATAAACGGCAGGTACAGGTTGGCACCAGTCCCATGTCCACACTGGTTGATGCATTTCCCAGCTTTGCCTGCACGCAATGTGAATCAAAGGCAAATAGTCTCCTCTTCTTTTAACTACAGTCCATAAACATTTGGGAACTGAGGAAGCCAGTTGTTAAGAGTTTTTGGAGAGAAATCCAGTACTATTACTTGCTAAATCTGATGTGTCAACCCTGATTAAACCTTGAAAACGGAGGTCAAAGTCAACACACAACAAACTGATCCAAGAGTTTCCAAAGTTGCACCAACATTTCAAACATTAAGATTGGACAATTTGGTGAATAGCAGCACGGTTGATATGAGATAAGAGACTTTACTCTCATTGTATTTCAATACAATGAAATTTGAATGCACCTCCATAAAAGATACTCTAATAAAAACCATTCTTACATGCATAAATACATATGCTGATGGATGGACAGACACAGACAGTCAGTCAGTCATCATATTACCACATATATCATGGTACAATAACTGATCAGAATGATGCCAAATAAAACCATGAGCTTTGCCTATTCAACTTGTCTGCATTTGTTCAGGTCATATTGGAGTGTTGTCTTTTTTTCTTGCTTACACCCATTTGAAATGGTGTTGCATAAATTAGAGAAAAGGGAAAAGGGAAGATGAATGACAAAAACAGGAAGCAAGTAAAAGGAGTGGTTATGAAGACAGACTTGAAGACATGGGGGCAGAGGAGACGACCACAGCCTTACGCAGGAATCAGCATTGATGAAGGAGATACTAATTAGTTCAGCACACAGGGACTGGAATGAAGGATTCATCATGTTTTATTACCTACTTTGTATATGAAACAAAAGTATAGAGGATAGGTGTGAAAAGTACTGGCAGTGCCACTGGAGTTCTCTATAAGGTAATTCATTTGAATTCTTTCCATATAATAAGTTATGTCCTGTGTAGATTCAACCACTGGGAGAGTATTTCTGATTTGTCTCTTTTATAATAATAATAATAATGATAATAATAATGATAATAATAATAATAACAACAATAATAATAATACATCACACTTGTATAGCGCTTTTTTGGACACTCTTAAGACGCTTCACGAATAAACAAAACAAAACGAACAAAAAGAACAAAGGGGCTCAAGAAAATGCAAGTTTGAACAGGTGAGTTTTGAGTACTGATTTGAAGTTTTATCAATGATGAGACTGAGTGACTGGTCAGTATTTATGAGGCCAGACTCCTTTTCTTCGTATAAATCTAATTTTATTGGGTTTGATTGACTTGCGCCTATACAACCCTATGCTTCAATGGGGTCTTTTGACAGGGAATATGGAATATTTCATTATCCTAACATCTCAACCAGGGATGTAAACAACTATCTCTGCTGAAATCTGGCTCCATCATGTCACTGATGCAAAGTCAGAAATGCCCATTTCTTCTAAACTGCCCCTCTTCAGATCCGTTTATTTTCTTGAATTTCTCTGCAGAATTTCTTTAGTTCTACTCCATAAATATCATGGTCTGTTCTGTATCCAATGGTTCAATAAATGTAACAGGTATGTGTAGGACCCAAAAGCAGAACCTTCAGACACAAAGTCAGATCGTAAGAGTCTTTATCGTACCCACCAGGGATAAACGGAGCAGAGCAGTAAGGAAACTGTACAGTCACTAGGTTGGAGGCTCTTACACTGTCCTTGTGGATCTGACTTGGAGAGAGGGAAAATCCGATTCAATAAATCAATCATTAAGGAATATGACATGCTTTTTCATGAAGTATATAAACAGTATTTAGCTTTTATTCTTATAGACCAGTGGTTCTTAACCTTGTTGGAGGTACTGAACCCCACCAGTTTCATATGCGCATTCAGTGAACCCTTCTTTATTAAAAAATAAAATATGTTTCACTGGTGCACAAAATGAACCGTGCATTAACATCACTGTGTTCAAAGAACAAAACCAATACAGTGCATGAACTCGCAACAAATTACATACCTTTTCAAAAGACATGACCTTTTTTAATACAACCACACTGAAATGGTTTTAATTTTTAACCTTATGTATTCCAATAATGAACTTATTGTATTTATGCTATTTATCATTTTTAACATTTTAACACACACCCATCACCTAATTTCCATCAGGCTACAATAATAATGAATATTTACTGCAAATCAGTGTGACTTCTGCTGTTGCCTTTGAGAGGCCACTTCAGAAATGCGTGGCTTTACCTTGGTTTTATTACGGCACTAGCTCGGCTTTAGCGTAATACAATTTCTCCATCCGCGATGGTGCGTCGGTCGTCACATGATTGTAACTGACCAGTGCGGTGACCGAAAAATGTAAACAAACGCTACACATGGCTGCCTCCGTGGTTAACAGGAAGTAGCAAAAGTCATAACAACAATGTGGAAAATACTCAAATAACTCATCGTCAGACGAGTGAAAGAGATTATAAACACTTCCGGATGTGTTGTAGTGCTATAAGCAACAACAATACACCGCGTATATTGGATGTCAATCAGACAAAGAGTCTCCGAAGCCGTTTGTTTACATACATGGACCTAGCCCGACACAAACACCCGACTAATGAATCGAGTGTGTGTCTTGACCTCCGCCGAACCCTTGAGACTGACTCACCGAACCCCTAGGGTTCGATCGAACCCAGGTTAAGAACCACTGTTATAGACCCTATTGAAAGAGAAATTCAGGTTCTCAGGAAGATTGTCGCTTATCAATTAATCTTTAATTGATCAATAAGGTCAACCAACTAATGATTAATGGATTAATCGATAATTTGCATCTCTAATCTCAACTGAGTAAATTAATGTTAAGCCTCACATGTAGTTCTACAAATGCAATGCACTGGTTTAATGTGGCCATAGGGAGACAAATGGTGACTTGAAGAGTCTAATGACAAACAGGTTTTCAAGGGATTAACATCATCATCTCTGTTTTTCAGTTCTCTTCCCACACCCAGTCAGTTATACCTACCCTCATGAACCTCCCTTTACCTGCAGGCACAGCTGCTGTTCATTCCTCAGTATGTAAATATTTCATTTCCTGGTATCTTGTCATTGCCAGGTTGTTCCTCTGCTTCAATGCAAGACTTTCCAGCATTCAGTACCTGTTTGATTCTCCGTTGCCGACTTCGCCTGTTCTGGACCCCGTCTCCCTGCCTCCTCCCTGGTGAACTTACCTGTCGTCTGCCTCCGTACCTGTCTTCTGCCTCTGACCTCGTTTGGACTCCTGGTTTCGACTTCTCCGCCTGTCTCCGATACACCGCCTGCCTGCTCCCTGGTAAACCGACCTGTCTTCTGCCTCTGACCCCGTTTGGACTACTGGTTTTGACACATACCAGTTACATTTATTAAACCATTGGATACAGTACAGACAATAACATTTATGGAGTAGAACTAAAGAAATTCAAGTGAGAAATTCAATGAAATAAATGGATCTAAAGAGGGGCAGTTGAGAGGAAATGGGCATTTCTGACTTTGCATCACTGACATGATGGAGCCAGCTCCCGCCCACGCCTTTGGACAAGTGTGAACAACTTGCCCCAGTATTCAACCTCAGCAGTTAAGCTTGGTTTAGGCGCCCCCTACTGCCGACACCATGAACACCACCGTGGGAAAGGAAAATTAACTGACACTATTGTAATTTAATCAAGCAAAATATGATCGACAATTAATTGATAGTCGATTAATTGTTTACATCCCTAGATTAGACTTAATTGATCTCACAATGAGGAAATTCAACGATCGAGGCAACAACAGAAAAAAGTGCAACAAAAAGTATAAAGATAGTGCAAAAAACAATATAACATAATAAGAACTATACAGACTATATACATATTCACAGCATACTGGAACATTGGAGTGGAACTGCGTATATTGTCAACAGCCAATTTTCAAATAACATATATAAAATAACCATGAGTCACAATGAGCCAAATAAATATTTTAACAGTCAGTCAGCAGTTTCAACCCCTGTCATTAAAAGAAGTCCACAGGGACCAGCTCCTTCAGTTTAACCCTTTCACGTATTAATTGTGAGAACCTTAGTCAAGATTTTTTTCTTCAGTGTTTTTATTCCTCTTTAGGCATGAAAAAAACAATGCGATCCAGTTTTTTTTTTTTTTCTGTGGAGTTGCAAAAATATCCATGCATTTAATTTTTGAAGTAAAGAAACGTGTTTAAAACCCAATATCAGAGAGGGATATGAAAACAATGAAATAAAAACATTTTTAATGCGGCTAATCTGAAGTCTTCTCACATTTTAACATATTCTAATGCTAGTAATTCCTCACTTCATCGAGATAATGTGCAAAAAAAAAACCTTGTCTAACAAATAATTGATTTACACTCAAACATGTTAGTGCAGATCAGGTTCAACAAGAACAGCAAAGTTACAGTAATGGCATGAATGTCAGGATATGAGATGATGCGTAAATGTCCACTGTGTTGGCTGATATGGAACTAAAACAACTAAACCCATTAATATACAAGAGAAAAGCTGTAGAATAACTGTCCACTGGAGTGACTTATCCATGAAAGGGTTAAGGTCCTTTGCAAAAGGTTCAAAGCAGAGGGTGCAGCAAATTGAAGTCTTCTGTCAATGCAAACAAATGCAAATTAATGTTTTTCTCTTTTCCTACAAGACAGAAACGACAAAACTTCAAGAGAGTATCCTTTAACCACCACGACATTCAGTCAGTGACTGCATCTGATGCCTAAAAACTTAAGATGAAAAGACCAACAGGCAACAGCTATGGTGAAGTTATGATGAAGGATCCAAGGTGCCTGTACTATCACTACATTTTGGACCATATCACCTGAGAACAAGCCAAAGTCTTTTTGGATTACAAAACTGTCTTCGGCCCAGTGCATCACATCAGGAAGAAAAACTATGGGGTCCTGTCAGTTCTCTCATTTATTCTGGGATTATAAGGATGTGTCCTGGCCTGGTTGATGACTATAGAGACTACCAACAGGTTTTCTGAGCAAACAATGGACATGCTGGATGCTCCTATTTGTCACAAGGGGTTTACAGTTGCTTGGAGGAAAGAGAAGAAGAAGTAAAAGAAATGCAGCTCAACATCTGAGGTAAGATGCCTTCAAATCCTATCAGTAAACTACCACTAAAATACTGAGGTTATCAAGGATCAGTCTGAGTCAAAAAAGATCATTGTGCAGTGGTAGAGAATAAGAGACAGCTGTAATCTTACAGATGAAGGACAGATGAAAGGGAAAACCAACTCCAAGTGTCTTAAAGCTATAGCTGTAGTTATAGTCTGTATACCAGTGTCTGATAGAAACACAGCTCCAAACAACACATGATGGAGATGAAGAGTATTATCTAATACGTCAGTGTAAAACTTCTAAAGTCACATACGTCACATCCACTGAAATTAACGTGGTATATTTTTGTAGTGAAAACTCCCTCTGATTCACGTGGTGGCATCTATTCTGATACGCCCTCTGATACGCCCTCTTACGCACATGCCCGCTTCCTTAGTACGAGATTAACGGTAGACCGTAGGTAAGTTATTGATACGTTGGTTGAGCTAACGCTGAAAAAATATTAAGGTTACATGTTTTAAGTTGAAACGTTACAATACTAGTTTGTTCATGACGCTTAACTTGCACAATGTAAATATTTCACAGTATTGTGTGTGCTGACGATTCATCGATGCCTGGCTTAGCATATTAGCATGTTAGCTTTACATTCGAACAGTTATCTTCAGTTCATATGATTTTACCAAAAACAAAAGCCTTTCCAGCTCCAGTTAACTGCATGTCTTTGAGTTTGATTAAATTAGAGGATGTGTACGCCATATACTCTGCATGTGAGGAAACGATGAGTAAAGTTTGTATCGATGACCGCATGTGATGCTCGACAGGCCAGCTAGCTGTTTCAACACTACAAGAAATATCATTCAAAACCAAAGGCATTAATGAAAAGTGGGGGGTTTCTGACATACAACATATTCTGAGTTTCATCGTACTGTGCATGCAAGTGTTAACCATATTATACATCTGCATTCTGTTCCACTGAGTCCACTTGTTTTAAACTTGTTACGTTGCATTAGAGTATTTTGAAGGTATTTTCATACATATTAACACACAGTACAGGACTGTACTGTGTGTTAAGATTGTAGTTTTAGTCTTTATCATCTGTGAAACAACTTTAGATTCTTTGTGTCCAGTTATTAAAATCATTTAAGAAGGACATGCAGATAGTTTGAATCAGATGATTTACTGTGGTAAATGAGAGAGCAGCTCAAAGTATATTAGTAGTAGTAGTAAAACAGACTTTAGGATGTTTTTAATGAACTGTCTCTTCTATATTCAGTGTGAAATCATCCAACTAGAATCGACCCAAACTACGTCAATATCCCTTCCACAACACGGACATGCAGATTCAAGGTACAACTGGGACACTTTTAAGACAGACACATTGTCATGTTTGACTAAACCAGACTAAAATACTGAAATGTTTACAGTAGAAGGGAACGCAGTGAATCAGCAGGATGGAGACTTTGCACCAGGAATAAGAGGGGGACACACCACCTGGTAAATGCTGAGTTCATGTTGGGGATTTGTTGTGTTGTCCATTCCTATTTATGATCTATGGACGTATCCCAAATGATTAAAATAAGTGTTCTTCTTTCTGTCTGTGTTTCTTCGTGGTTTGTCTCCTACCCTGCAGGTGGACTTATGGTCGCCTGCTGATGGGTGTGGTTGTTGTCATTGCCTTGCTGAAGCTGCAACTGCCACCATGGACAAGGAGGCCACTACTGAAGGCTCTGTCATACCTTCTGAAGAAGATACTCCAAACCTTCATCAGAACACTGACTGGTTCTGAGGAATTTACTTGCCTTGTTATAGATGTCACCTTTGGGGTTTTGGGAGATTACATTGACATCTGAATGATTATTTTCAGTTAAATGAGCTCTGCCTCCAAAAATAAAACTCTTTGGATGAGCTGCTTGAAAACACTGTCTTTTCTTGTGATTAATGACAGTAGTAATGGTATTAATAATGTTACAGCCTTTGAGCAGGGCAGTTGATTTTACACAGAAACAATCCTAAACCAGTCTGTTGAACTTGAAATGAATGTACAGTACAGTGCATAAGTCTTAGCGTTCAGGGTTAGTGATCATACATATTTATCTCTTTCTTTTCTTCAGATAAAGCAAGAAAATACAGGAAATATGTGCAAAAAAAGACACAATAAAAACTGAACTAAGTGTGTTGTAAAGGTTAAAGTCATTATTTAGTTCGACCTCTGACCCCATGACAAGAGGCACAAACAACTAGAAGCATCTGACATGTGTTGAATGAAACACATAAAACATCAGAAAATTAATGCCATAAACCTCATATCATCTGAACAAAAGGGTTAAAGACATGTTCAGTGCAAGGGGAGGTCACACTAAATACGACCACTTTGGTTTAAAGAAACTGTTTTTAACCTGAAACGTTTGTTTTTCCTGAAGTTTAACATGAATATGTAATCAGTGTTGCTGCTCAGACCGTATTGAATAATATATCAATTTGTCATTGTAGACATAAATGTAAGGGTGCAACGTTTTTCAGACAGGATCCAGTTGTTAGACTATGTGTTTCCTATCAGAACAATCTGCTTCAGGTGGTCTTTGTTCATTTTATCGTATGCTGTTGTGACCCAGAGCTCTAATCCACCGTCTAAATGTGTATTCAGCATTAACTGTGTCATCTCTTCATTTAATAACAGACACATATTAAAATGCATCCATCTATTATGAGGTCAGACTCACCTGTTGCTGTTTCTGATCAAAGTCCACTCAGTGATGTTCATTCATGAGCTCCGTTAACACCCTGAGGAGCTGGCAGCTTCCAGCTCTCTGCTTCCTGCAAGGGTCAAAGGTCAACAAATATTACTCACAGATAATTAGCCAGGAAGTGTTATACAAACTTATTTAAAATGCATATATAAATAAAGAAAGTTAATAAATTAGATAGTCTTTTATTGGCATGTGTTTAATTTAAGTGTGGTCTAGTTTAATTCAAAGGCAGTTTAATAATGACCTACTGTAAATGACTGTGAAGATAATGGACAAAGTTAGACGTAACATTTGTAGAATGTCATTTACTATTAGACCAACTTTAAAATAACCACAATAAGCTAAGTTGAGCTAAGTTGACAACATTTGATGACACCATAATACAAATGTGTGAAAACAACAAGCTTTAGAATGACGACGAGCTGGTGGAACTAATGTCACGTTTCCACTACATGGTACTGGCACGACTTGACCTTTCTGCTTTTCCATTACGTACAAGAACCTGAAATCTGGTACTACTTTTTTAGTGCTTGCTTGGCTGAGGTTCCAAAACAGGTGAAGAAATACCAAAATGTCACGCGTAAACGCTGCAGACCACTGATTGGTCAGAGTTGTTTGTGTCATTGCATCATCAATGCTCGACCCGCCATCTTTAAAAAAACAGATTTGGAGGTTTACAGTAAATATATCGGCAGGTTAATCCATGATGACAACCCGCGAAATGACACTGTGGTCGGTCCAGGATGTTCAGACTTGTCAATCCTTGGTGGTTGATGAAAAGATTCAGTCTGAGCTTCACAGGACAACACGCAACAAACGAGTTTATCAGTAACTTATCAGTAAGTTACACACAGCGTCGCTATGATGTCCAGGTACTGTAAAGTCAGTAGTATCCTGTAATGGAAACAGTCTGCAGGAATAGTACCTGGTACCCGAGTCGAGCCGGTTCCATGTAGTGGAAAGGCAGCATAGGTGTTCTGGTATGTGACTCCTGGTGGCAAAAGTTTGGAACATGACTACTACATAACTTTTAAACTGTGTCTATGATGCACAAACAGTTAGTCCAGCAAATAACATTCTTTTCATTCATTTTCTGAACCTGCTTTATCCTCACTAGGGTCACGAGGGTTACGGTTAGTATCCCAGCTACTTATGGGTGAAGGTGGGGTTCACCCTGGACATGTCGCCAGTTCATCGCAGGACTGACATATAGAGACAAACAATCACACTCACAGCAAATAACATCAGAACTGCAAAAAACACAACAAACAAAACAAACAAAAAAGCATGGTGGTGAAAAACTATGTTTCTGTCAGAGCTTAACAGTGCTCTCATTGGATGTCAGTGGTCACATGGGTACACTATACCATCACAGCAACCTTTGAGTCCACACCACATTAAAACAAAAGAAATCCCCTGGAACCTGCCTGACATTCTCTAAGGTCTAAATATCTTCTGGAGTGTGCCAAGTTCAACCTAGATTTTACAGCAGAATATCAGTAAATACCAAATCACATGGTTGAGTCACCGACATTCTTACTGCCATCAGAGAAAATGAGTCTCCAACCAGGATTATTCCAAAAATAAATAAACAACATAAATTAATGAATGGATGTGAAAATGGGAGGATGACTTAGTCCAGTTGATGAGGAGGAAGACTGATGGAGGACTACACTACATTCAGACACTACACTCACCACAGAAAAAAACTAATGCGAGTTAAAACTTAGGAGGTAACCACAGTGTTACACAACAAACCACTGAATGATAACAATGAAGAAATATCAGATTTAGGTTTAGTCTCATTAATGACGAGTGGTCAGCTCTACCAAAGAACGGATGAATACTGGAACATAAATGATAGGTTTGGGATCATACTGAACATGGGTGCACAGGTTATCTATTGAATATAAGTTTGTCAGTATGGCTGTGCATTGACAAGAATATGGTGATAATACCGAACACAAAACAGGGGTCATGATCTGATATATTGCAATACTGTAAACAAGTTGATATATTAAATTTTTTCATTGTGTATAAAATGTGAGTAGCAAAAAGTTTATGTTACACTATGAGTGTATAAATAAATAAATAAATAAATAAATAAATAAACAAAGCGTTAGACTGAAAAAATTGTTGGACTGATTTTTAAAAGAAACAGTTAAAGTTAATATCTCCTGCAGTGGAGCAAACTCTTACCACAGAGATACTTATGTAGAGAATGCAGACGTTATTACTGTGAATGACTCTGGTTACTCCTGTTTGTGTTTCCTACACCAATTGGCTGGTAATCTCAGCTAAAGCTACATCAGATGCATAGTGTGGTATAGCATTGTCTTTGACAGACAACAGACAGCTCCTTGGTCTCTTCAGCGGGGGCAGGTGGACAGAAACATGTAATCAAATCAGCCCAATTTATTTATTTATTCACTTACATTGTGTTGTTTCTGCACAGCAGTCACCTCAGCATCAGTTACTCTGCTGTAAGTCTGGCTGATCTCCTCTTCAGAGACAAAACTTCAAATTAAGATCTGATGGAATGTACAGGGTCTCCATATGGTGTCATCACTTTTCCAGGTCTGGGGCTCCTCTAAATAATCTCCAGAAAATAACTGAAAATGCAAAAAGTACTTCAAGGGTTACTACAGAAGGCAAGTTTGATGTAGATTTTAATGCAACTTGTAATAAAACTAGGATAACAATAGTTCCAACCAACTTTACAAAAATCAAAACTGAAGGAAAAAAATTAAAATTTAGGGTTTGGGTTATTTTAAAATAGTTCTAAGCATCCCATCCACAAAAAATATGCGTATTGTTGGATCTTCTAATACATGATCTGGATGAAACTAATGTAAGGGATACTCTAATAAATAATTAAAGAATTTCAAATTAAGTAATTCTATCAAACTGCTGCATTCTAAAAGTAATGGGAGCTGATGAACATTTTCAAACAGATATTCTGACAAATGTCTGAGCAAATATAAAATTTTGAAAGACTTATTTTGGACATTTTAATACCAACAACTGCCATATTTTTAATAAATGAATTGAATAGCTCTTGTGACTGGTTAAGGCTCCTCTGGAACCCTGGAAACCAGCACCATAACAGACCAATAGACCTCCAACAGTTTGGATGGTGCAGAGGGATTTGTCTGTACCCATGATGGTGATGATGGTGTTGTCTGAGGAACAGCTGAAGATGTGATGGGCTTTGAAGAAGAGCCTGGCAGGGGTGACAGTGTCGGTAACCTGCTAGTATTTCCACTGGAATCTGCACACTCACCCACATATAAGACAATTACTACATAAACACTCAAAAATAACAACACAATGCATGAGAAAACCATGTTTCTAACTTAATGGGTGATAGTTAATATTAATGCTATTTGTAATTAGCATTATTTACAATAGGAAACACTAATCCTTACATATTTTCACTTTATGTACATGATCAGAATTAGAACATACCAGCCATTGACAAATGCTAGTTATGTCTCCATCACATGTCTCTGAAAAACCACAACCTAGTGTTAGCATTTTCATCTCATGCCTCATTAATGTAGCATAAGGTTTACTGTTTCTAAAGTGGGAAAAATTAAAGCTTTTAACATATGTAGCCAGTTTATTGCAACACTTGATTAAATGTCATGTTAATTAATAGTAATACTGTGCCTTACCATCAAAAATAACCTTAATATTCATGTAATAAGGATAAACTGTATAAAGCCTGGCAAGAAGCTAGCTAGTTAAGCTAGCTAGCTAACTGAGCTGAGCATTATACTCAAACCTTTGAACTGTGACGTAATGCACCACTTATATCCTCCTTTCTTTCCTCTTTTTTTAATTAAAAAAATGTGTTTTTAATTTTCATTTGGGAAAATTTAGGGTAAAAATAACCAAATACTCATAAATTTCTGTCTTCTTTTAAGGGCAAATGTTCTCCACCATTTTCATCAGATAGTCTTTAATAAATGTACCTTCAGTAAAAGGTTTGTTTACTTGTTACAAGGCCACTTCGCAGATTACTTTGTTTCCCTTTGACTCACAGGTCTGTGTGATGAATTGTTGTGATGCCATGACAGCTTTGGGTTCTTCCACTTTTACCAGCGCGGTCCCTCCCTGTTAGCTTTAGCCTCTCTGTTAGCCATTAGCCTGTCATATGTGTTAGCATGTTTAGTCTGATAGTGTCTTTATATGTTGAAATCCTTAAACAATGAAACTGTCTCTTCACAAATTACACAAACAGAACCGCCTTGATTTTCAGTGTAGAAATATTGTAACTCCCACCTCTCCTGAAAACCGCAGGCTTGAACTTGAACGACCGAAGACGGGTCAAAGGTCAAGGATGCAGAGCCAACAGCGTTTACATGGTGCTGCCACCATGTGGTGACAAGAGGAATTACATTATAAACTTTAGGATTTATTTACTCTGGAAGAAAAGATAGAGATTTCCAGTGATATATGGGACATTACGATGGTCAAAGGCCACACTGTAGCTTGCAGATGTCGTTATGTTTTTGCTGTTTAGTTTTTTTTTTTTTTTTAATTCCGAACATGCTGAGGAGTTCAACAAGAAAGAAAACACTACTCAGTTTGGTATGAATTCCACCAATAGTTTTGCTGCTAAAGTGTAAACAAACAAACAAACAAACCGAACCAAAAACAATACCCCTTGCCTTCCCTCCGGGGGGCGGGGTAATCATAATAATAATAAACCATAACATAAACTGGTATCATATCATAAACATTTTATTATTTAAAACTAATTCACAGCCAAAAGTGTAGCATTAAGAGAAGACAGAGGTAAAGTGAAGTGTTTTATTCTGGAGTTTATCATCCTCATGGAGGACACGTCTTTTGATTCACCATGTTTGATGTGACCGTACATTCTTCAGTCTGAAAGGAGAGAACAAAGACAGAAATCAACCCATGTTAGTCACAGTAATGTATGTAGGGATTAAACAGTAATATAATAAACTACAACTGTAAAACTTTACACATGATACATAACTTGATAGCCTTAAAGGATTTTGGATTTATTTGGAAAAATCTGCCTGAAATCATATATGTGATTCATTAACCCATAAAGACCCAAACATCCACCGGTGACCAAAGTTATTTACTGATATAAAATGTTAAATCATTATTGATTCACTAATCCTATGAATAAATGTACATAATTGGTGTAAAATACATTTCTTCATTTTTTCATGGTCATCAGATATGACCCATTTGGACATTCAGAGGCTCTGTAGTTACCATGGAAATACCATCATCTTCTACAACATTGATTCCCCAGTAAAACCCAAGGAGTTGGATCTATGACAGTGGATGGACACACTGGGATTATGTTCAGTTAATGACAGACTGGACTGAAAAACTCACTTTTTTTCTTCAGTTTTCTCTGTTTTTGATATAATAACCCTCAACTTTAATCGGAGGTTTTATGAACATCTACATGATCAGTGAATTAAATATAGGAAAATAAGTGATTTTCACTTAAAAAATGCAAAATACAGAGGACAATATTATAATAAATAGTAATAAATGACTTCAGAAAGGTTAAAAAACACGAAAAATTCATTTGGGGACTGGGTTAAACCAGACAAATGTCAGACTTGTTTGTTTTTTTACTCCTTATTAAAGTGTATCCCTGTCATTATTACACTCTCAGTCGTTCTACCAGTGTGACCTCTGACCTTTTCAGCAGCTCCTCTGTAGACACCGGTCCTCTTTCACCTTCACTGTCCTTGTCACTGTCCTCTGAGCTGCTTTCATCTTCTTTCTTGCTCTTCTTCTGCTTCCCTTTGTGTTTGTGTTTCTTGTGTTTCTTCTAAAAAATGGACATAAATAAACACCAGGTCACAGAGGATGGATTAGTGGGAGGAAAAATAAAGTAGGAGGAGTGTTTTGTGTCTTCATTTACCTTCTTCTCCTTCTTGTGTTTGTGCTCCTTCTTGTTCTTGTGTTTCTTGTCTTTGTTCTTCTTGCTGTGTTTCTCCTTCTCCACCTCCTCGCTGGAGGAGTGGGTAGAGGTGGCGCCTCCTCTGTCTGAAAAGGAGAACAGGCTCAGTGTACTTTGACTTTACTCATGTTGTCTTTCAATGCATTTATCTAAAACATCCTTTTTTATACATTAAGTATTTTTTTTTATACTTTCTTTATACGTTAAGTCTATTTTATTTGTATTTATACTTTTATCTGCTGTGTCAGGGATTGCTGTCAAACAAAATTTCATTGTATAATCATGTGCAATTGATTTTTATTTTGTATCCCAGACCCCTGTTAGAAAAGAAAACACCTCAATTCAATGTGTCCACAGACTTTTGTCCATATAGTGGATGACAGGCAATTATGCTATGAGGCTAACGATATGTCTCCTAGAACAAATTGAAAAAACCTCCATGTGTAAGTCATAGTCATGTCATTATGTAAACTAAACAGTCAGAGCTTGGAGTAACACCTGATGATGCTTTCTTAAAGTGAAGGAAATGTATCTAGTGTTAGAAAGGGGGGGGTGTGGTGGTGAGGGGGGTACAGGGGCTATCAGACCTTGTGATAGACCACAGGTGACAAACATGCGACCCACTAAAGGGTCCAATCCAGCCCGTGGGATGAATTTGTGAAATGCAAAAATTACACTGAAGATATTAACAATCACTGGTGTCAAAATCATTTTAATTCAGGTTCCACATTCAGACCAATTCGATCTCAAGTGGGTCAGACCAGTAAAATACTATCATAATCACCTATAAATTATGAAAATTGCACATTTTCTCTTTGTTTTAGTGTAAAAAAGTAAAATTACATGAAAATGTTTATAATTACAAACTATCCTTTTACAAAAACATGTGAATATTCTGAACAAATATAAACAATCTGAAATGTCTTAAGAGAAGTCAGTACAATTATACCAGTATTTGGCCTGTTACTAAATGTTTTGTGTATTTGTAATTGTAATGTTAGTTGTAATGCACATGTGTAAATGATAAACTGAGGCAGAATATTGTTCAATTGCACTTTTTTTTCTTAAGACATTTCAGGTTGTTCGTGTTATTCAGATTTTTAAGGAAACGTTTCCATATTTATTATTATTTTACTGGTCGGGCCCACTTTAGATCATACTGGACTGTGTGTGGCCCCTGAACTAAAACGAGTTTGACACCCATATGATAGACCCCCCAAAGCTTCTTTAATGTGGATGAAGTGTGAACATGTGATGGGTGTGGACTCACTGAGGGCAGATGAAGGAGGCGGCAGCTTCGGACCAAACACCTCCTCTTCATGTGACGTCTGAGATGTTACAGCTGATTTATACAAACAAGAGAAAATGATTCGAATCCAACTTACAGTCATTAATCTTTCACTTGTTGTCTTCTGGTGTTTGCTTTATTCATCTGTATGTGCTTTATGGTATTTCATAAAACAGCAGATGTCATTATATACACTATGTGGACACAATGAATCCAGGTGTTTCTTTTCTAACAGGGGTCTGGGTTCCAAAACAATAATGACTAATATCAGAATATAGTTTTATATTATGGGATAAATATTATTGCATTGGTTAGTTTGGTTTAAATTGTTATCTTTGTTTCCAAAATGCCTCAGAGATGGTTTTGACTTAAATTTCTGTCAACATTGATTTTTGTTTGTCATTTGATTTTAAATGTTCTTCCTCTAAATTTCTATAATATTTTTCCTGCTCTGACTGTAAATAGTAATTTTCTACCCCAACGAACCATCTACTTCATCACATCTGACAGAGGAAGAAGAATCTACCATTAAACTTTAAGGAAATATTGATGTTTTTATGTCCAATCATCAAGAACAGGACATCTTACAGCTGTAGACAGGATGTGTCCCAATATTTATGTCCGTATAGTTTAGAAACATCAATATTTCCTTAAAGTTTAATGGGAGATTTTTCTTCCTCAGTCAGATGTGATGAAAGTAGATGGTTAAATGAGGAAGAAAATTATTAATTACAGTCAGAGCAGGAAAAATATTAGAGAAATTTAGAGGAAGAACATTTAAAATCAGAGTCATGGATAAAAAAAAAAAAAATAAAGTCAATGTTGAGAGAAATGAAATAAAAACCATCTCTGGTTTAAATTTTCTTTGCTTCCAAAATTTTCCAAACTAACCAATGCACTGATATTTATCCTATAATATAAAACTATATTCTGACATTAGTCATTATTGTTTTGGATCTCAGACCACTGTTAGAAAAGAAACACCTGAACTCAATGTGTCCACATACTTTTGTCCATATATTGTAAATAAAACCTCTGTTTGCCTTTCAGTGCTGCTGTTTTAAGTCCTAATCCTTGTTGATTTTTCCATTTCAGACGGATTAAGTAGACGTCATCATGTTAACTCTGAGGTTTTACCTTTCTGCTGGCTGGACATGGTGGCTGTAGAGGTGGTGTTGGTGTTGGTGGAGGATGTGACGGAGGATGTGGGCGTAATATTGAAAAGGTTTGGTGTCAGTGCATCAGCTCGTTCCTGAACCTCCTTCTGGTCCTCCTCATCACTCTCTCCCTCTGATGAAGAGGACTTCTCATCGGAGGAGCTGGCGAAGATAGCCTTGAAGAGGTCCATTGGAGGCCTGCTCTCCTCCTCTTCCTCCTCATCTGCTTCTTCATCACCTTCTTTCTTCTTCTCTTGGTTTGGCTGCTCCTCTGACTTTATGAGGGAATGAAACACAGGTCAAGCTGCAGGTTTGCTACATTTGGATAATCTTAAATAAAAGCCGGTAGTTATGTGATGACATGTTCTGGGATGTTCATATTCAGTAGAACTGACACTAATATCAGGTTTCTCAGCTGGAATTCAGACTTTGAGGGGAAGCTTTGTCACTGTTTGGATCCCATGAAATGGATGATCTGTTGGTTTAAGTCCGATTTACTTTCATTTTACAATGTTATCAACATTAAAAGGCATCAGAGAGTGAAGTTCTGTTTCCCTTCTTCAACAACTTCTCTCTCCTTGATTCTTCAGATACCCCTAAATCCTAACTTAAGTTTTACGGCAATAAACTCCTCCTCCTCCTCCTCCTCCTCCTCCTCCTCCTCCTAGCAGTGACACCACAGTCCTCTTTATGAGTTGAGGACGTGAAGCAGCCGTATTGTCTGTATTTGACCAATCAAACATACTCTACATAACTTTAGGAACACATGAGCCCTACAACATGGACTACTCACTCCTGGACCAATCCTACAAAATCATAATTTAATTCAAAACTCAGATCTGCTCCCTTAAAAAAGTTTTGGCACCGTCCTTTTAATGATTTGAATGTATCATAAGCATGAGTTACTGTATGTATCATTCCTGTAAAACAAAGGAAAACTGATATCTGTGCTATTTTTGACAGTGTACCTCATGTTTGGAGTCTCTGGGCTGGACGCTGCTGACTGAGGTGGATACTGCAGGTGAGGAGGTTTGATCCAGTTTGGTCTCAGTGGTTTGGTTCCGTGCAGCGCTGAGCAACTCACTCAGTGGGTCCTTCTTCTCCTCCTCGTCCTCTGTTTGACCTGAAACATCCCACCTCGACTTCTTCCCCGACTCTGCAGGCTTTGGAGGAGCTGAAGAGGGAAGAGGAGGAGAAAAGTCCAAAGAGTGGAAACTGATTCAATACAAATAACAATGACATGAAAAGCAAAACTTAGACCTGAGTAAGTTTTCAAAAGTGAAATATGTGGTGAATGAAGGTACCTGGTGTGGCTCGGTTCTCTGTCATCGTCAGGAAGTTAAAGACTGAAAACTTATCTCTCTTCACCTTGGGCAGACCCACCACACCTGACCTGCAGGATCAATACAGTAACCATACAGTCAGTGCACAAGACAACGAGCAGAAGCACTGTGGGAAATCACAAACAAAAACACATGGTTTATATCAGCCTGAGGGTTTATTTACTCTAAGTGTCACTGGGAGCTGTGTCACCAGAAAACTGATGAAAAACTCTGAAACAATAGTATGGTATCTACACTGACGTAAGATGTGAATATGTGGGTCAGTTCTGGACTTGGCTAAGTTGATTGCTTATGTCTTAAAAACCTGTGTTGCGACTTTCTGGTCCTTTTAAAGTAGCTAGAGAGGTAGAGAATAGGTCCTGTATATTTGTGACACGCTACAGCACTTTCTACGAAGCACGCTGAGACCCGGTAAGCTTCACTTCATTTAAAGAGAAACAAACAGCTACTACAGCGGTTTTGTGGTTACACACGCACATAGGATGGAGAAGGTGCACTATTTGTGAATGTGTAGCAAAAGAAATTAAACTGAACAAAAGGCGGGCAACAAAAATTACCGCTACCTAACTCGCCTCTCTCCTCCCTCGTGCAGGTGATTCAGCTACCTATATAACCTCCTATATAACCTACGGCCGTTGTCCCCGGTGCCCATGTGACCCAAACTCTGCATATCACCGTGGAAACCAGAACAAACAAATCAAAAGAGAATAATCCACCAGTGACACAATATACGGTTCCTCCACTCTGAATTCTGTATCGTTAAAAAAAAAAAAAGGGTTTCAGTAGGTCTCTACCTCTAAAAGGATGTTAAAAAACTAAAATCAGAAAATAATCTTAAAATTTAAAGTGACATCATTACATTGATATCTAGTCCAACCATCTGATGAAACATTTAAACATCAAGGAAAACCTGCAAATTCACACATGTACTGTACTTACATGAAAAAAAACAAACCACTGTCCAAATGGTTTAGAACTACTTTATGGTCAATCAACAAAAGTTTCAACTTTACTTTGATATAAAACAGAACTTAATTTAGATAGCATTTAATAAACTGCACAGATTACACATTTTGGGCATAAAAATCAGCAACTCTTCCTCCACTCTTTGAAAATCTTTTGAATTCAAGTCATTAAATGTCTCAGACTTCAACCATGTTTGATATTCGATTCATGCTTCATCATGAATGTTACGTCAGATACTAACAGTGTAAAAACCAATCAGCAGTCAAAGCATCCCCCACATATATCCAATTGAGCACTAAAAGAAAAACATTCCCAAACAAAAACTTGAGTTATGTGTTGTGAAGTAAAGCGTGTGTGTGTGTGCGTGTGTACTTTACCCTGGGTAAGGATCAGGCACATTGAACCTCTTGCAGAGCAGCTTGTCAGGATGCCACTCGAATGTTTCTCGGGTCAGTTTTCCAAACATCTTCATCTTGACTGCAGCCTGTTTATCATCCACATCGCCCTGACAAACAATCCACACACATTCCACTTTGAATACTTCACTGCTGTTTCAACACAGGAGTTACCCTCCACACCACAGTGTCATGCTAAATGTGCACCTCCTGGTCCCTGTTGACCTCCACAGTGTCTTCATCCTCCTGGTGTTTGGCTCTGGTGAAGCGAGAGGAGAGTGATGAAGAGCTGGGTCGGTAGAGGATAGAGGCTCGGACAAACTCCTCCCTCTCCCTGCTGCGCTCCCACTCTGTCATCCCAAGGTCCAGACTCTGCTCCAGGGCATCTGAGGACCACAGACCCATCAACACAGCTCATACTGTCATCATATCATTCCACATGGACAAAAGTATGTGGGCACATTGAATTCAAGTGTTTCTTTTTTTAACAGGGGTCTGGGATACAAAACAATAATGACTAATGTCAGAATATAGTTTTATATTATGGGATAAACATCATTGCATTGGTTAGTTTGGGTTAAATTATTATCTTTGTTTATAAAATGCCTCAGAGATGGTTTTGACTTAATTTATCTCAAAATTGATTTTGTTTTTTTTTTAATCCATGACTATGATTTAAATGTTCTACCTCTAAACTTTTTAAATGTTTTTTCATGCTTTCATGAATACCCAAAAACCACTTAACAATCACCCAAAAACCACCCAAATTTGTTTATTCATGACTATGATTTTAAATGTTCTTCCTCTAAATTTCTAAAATATTTTTCCTGTTCTGACAGTAAATAATACTTTTTTACTCATCTAACCATCTACTTTCATCACATCTGACTGAGGAAGAAAAATCTCCCATTAAACTTTAAGGAAATATTGATGTTTTTATCTCAAATCCTCATGAACAGGACATCTTATAGCTGTAGCCACGATGTGTCCCAATATTTATGTCTATATAGGTTATAAACATCAATATTTCCTTGAAGTTTAAATGGTTGATTTTTCTTCCTCACTGAGATGCGAAGAAAGTAGATGGTTAGATGTGGATGAAAATTATTATTTATACATAGATATACACAGATAACAATTTAACCCAAACTAACCAATGCAATGATATTTATCCCATAATATAAAACTATATTGTGACATTAGTCATTATTGTTTTATATCCCAGACCCCTGTTAGAAAAGAAACACCTGGATTCAACGGACCCACATACTTTTGTCCAGATAGTGTAGATTCCACTAACAGGGCTGTGACGCATACACTGGAAAAAATCTAAATCTGACCAAGTGTATTTTTCTCATTTCTAGTCCAAATATCTCATCACACATAAAATCAGACAGAATCACCTAAAGAGGAACTTTTCAGTGAGATATAAGAACTGATTTATAGACAATAGATCTGGAAAATCTGATTTCAAGAAATCTTACCAAGATAATTTTCACTTGTTCCATTGGCATATTTTTTTTGCTTGAATTAAGCAAAAAATCTTGAATAAATAAAAAAAATAAAAAAAATAATTAAGCAAAAAGAAAAAAAAAAAAAAATTAAGCAAAAAAATTTTGAATTAAACAAAAAAATCTTGAATTAAGCAAAAAATCTTGAATTAAGCAAAAACAAAATCTGCCAATGGAACAAGTGAAAATTATCTTGGTAAGATTTCTTGAAATCAGATTTCCAGATCTATTGTCTAAAAATCAGTTCTTATATCTCACTGAAAAGTTATTCTTGAGGTGACTGTCTTATTCTAAGTGTGATGAGATATTTGTACTAGAAATGAGAAAAATACACTTGGTAACATTTAGATTTTTTCCAGTGTTAATGGGACACTCCCCTACCTATTCCCCTACCTTTGTCTCCCTGTTTCAGGCGGTTCAGGTACAGTTCATATCGTGCCTGTTTGCTGGGGTTTTTCTCAAACGGTTTGAAGGTCTGAGAGGAGGTCTGGACTCCCCTCCACATCGTCAGAGCCTCCTGCTGCTGCTGCTGCTGCTGCTGCTGCTGCTGTTGGACACTGGAGGACATTACACCGCTTAGAGCTGATGGTCCTGCAGACATACCAGCAGGACGCAATGCTTCATGGGAGGTTTGGGAGGTTGTGGTTTTGGTGGGAGGAAGGTTGGAGGAGTTGCGGATGTTTTGTAGTCGCTCCCTGTCCTCAGGCCTCAGCAGCTCCATGACTGAAGTGGGACCTGATAGGAACCATGGACAGAAAGTGGTGGTTAGTGTGTCATCTGTGACACATACTTGGTTCTGCAATTTTTTTTGGTGAGTCATGTGTGCAGATTTGGAGGAAATTTCTCAATATACAGGCAATACATGGTCTTCGTGTAGTCTGAAAATGTAAAACCATCAGTACGCTGTTTTGTTTGGTGCAATGAGTCCAAGCCAAAGTCTAGGTGACATCACATACACAGGATCATGATATTTTTTATATCATTCATATAATGCTACGCGTTTCTGTCAAAAAATGAAGTAAGTGCATTTAGAAAGACCTTTAGAAAATTACCATTTGACTTTATTTTCAATTTGAGATCTATTAGACTTTCCTGAGACCCAGGACAGTACAAGTTTAAGCTTTTTTTATTAATTAAAAAAATATCGTTTTTGAAAACAGCGTGGTGGAATAATTTTTACAGGTGCATTTATAATTTTTTTGTGAATGTCCTTTGCAATGGATAGCATATATATTTATTTTTTTCCGTAAAGCTGTGAAACTCTTGAACACAAAAGTGGACAAAAAGTCATTTCTCGGTCTCAAGAGGTTCATATGTGAACCTTGACCTGGAATCAGGGCCCAGGGGTTAAAGGGTTTCTTCTGTAATTTCAGTTTATTTTAAAGGACAGCACAGTTTGAGATAATTACCCTTTTATCTTATTTACCATAAATGTTTTTCCCACCTGCTTTTCATAATTCTCTTTTGTCGTCTTTACAATAATAAACCTGCAGTAGGAGGACATACTGTAAAACCATTCTACCTTGTAGTGTCTCCTCTCCCAGGAGCGTCCTCCTCTGGCCGGAGTCCAGCTGGTGCCGTCCTTCTTGCTGGGGCTCATCCTTCGTCATGTGACCTCTGGAGGACTTCAGAGCCTCGGCCAGCGCTGGACTTACTCCGGAAAGCCTCGACACTTGGATCACCGGGCGGAAATGATGGACTGGACGGTAGTCTCTGGGCAGGATAGGGGGAGGGAAGATCTATAGATAGAACAGAGAGAGATGATGGAGAAGATGGCAACAAACTATAAGAGTGACTCATAATGTCCTTTCACCCCTTCACTTGTTTTTAGTGCTCTGCAGAAATAATGTAATATTTACAGCTTCCAATAAACCAAGTTAGGTACTGACATTTTTCAGATGCAGATATAATTATTATTATAACTGGAACTGATATACATTTACATTAAACATGAAAAACTTACAATAATGTTAGGTGTGGAACCAACAGGAGTGGTCCTTAGCACTAAACAGAGTGCTGATTTGAGGTTTGTGACACTACAGACCAGACGCCTTATTGAAAGACATTATGCAACATTTACATTTGGAGAAAATCAAATTTTTGCTAAAAGATCATGTAACGTTATTTTATTCAATTTGGCAGCCCTTTATAGATTCTTTTATTATTAAGTATGTTGGCAGATATTCCCCCCCCCCGCATTTAATTTTTATGTGTGTGTGTGTACATGAGTGCAGGTGTTTTGTTCTTGTTCTAACATCATATATATTGGATACTGTATATGACTTTTTTTATATTGTCATTGTTCTAATTTCAGTAAAAAAAGTTTAAAAAAACAGCATGAAGAACTTTAAGAATAATCCCAACACTTCAATGTGAATCATACCCCAAAAGTACAATTCAGTAATATTTTAATAGTATTTGCTGTCAATTTTCACATCAAACTAGAAGGATCAATAACAATAAGTATGATAATCACCTATCCCTGAATAATGTTAAAGCAATCAAACAAAAAGAAAAAGAATTCCCAGGATGCTCACTGTTTTTTCCTCAGCTGGTTTTTGGGCCAGAGTGAATCCCTCCAGGATTTTTCCAAGGTACAATGCATCCTTGTTTTTATCTGGGAAAAAGAAAAGTATGTCATGATTTAATCTTCTTCTTTAGAACTCATACAGTTTCCTGGCTTTTCCTACTTTTCCAGGTAAATGTACCTTTTCTCTTAGTGTACTGCTGTGGTGCTGTCCAACCGTACAGTCCGTCTCCAGGCTCCTCCCCTCCGAGGACTGTGTCATATCTGGACATGGAGTCTCTGTGGTAGATGTCTTCATCATCATCTTCCAGTGCCCCAACACCAAACGCCTGCAGACACAATTTTGGGTAAGAAAAGATGCACTGAACACATAAAAATAAATGAATAGAAGGTGAAAAAGCTGCCACCTGTCCAGCGACGCCTCCTCTTCGTGTGTGTTTCTGTTTGTCTCCAAACAGCTGACCTCTCGTCTCAGACTGTGGATTGAACAGGTTGATGTGTTCAGATGCTCCTTGACCCAGTAACGCCAGACCTGGGTCCAGACCGCTGTACCCGAGACCCTGAAGCCCGAGTCTGGGGGTGAAGTCCACTGGAGTCACATCTTTGGGAGCAAAGGTCACGTTCTCCGGAGCAAACTCCTCCTCATCATCCTGTTGGGCCAAAAGATGGATTAAAGGTTTTGGAAGTTCTGAATAAAATAGTAACAGTGCATACATAACATCAACATGTCACAAAAATCAGAAAATACTTTTAATAATTAGGAAATCTAGATCAAACACAGCTCATTCTTCCATTTAGACAGAGACAGGAGATGTCTCCCTGCTGTACAGAACAAGCTCTGATAGCAAGAAAAACACACACTGAGCCTGTTTCCATGACCATAAAAGTCTGATAACTGGGAGTAATTGGATAATTGTAATAATCAGATCTGACGCATTTGCACGCGCTTAAGAAATGCAATAATCAAAAAACCCTGGTTTAGACGCTCCAGTCCATTATTGGATTTCTTTCAGAGTTTGTACGTACGTAGTGATGGCACAGTCAAACTTTGTTATTGTCTTCCATTCATGTTTGATTACAAAACTTCCATTTTCTACCATTTCAATTGTGTTTACACATGTGCAGATTAACAGAACTAAATAAATCAGATAAACCTGTATACATGCAGGAAGACATGGGAGTATTGGGGACAAATCCAGGTCTGTTAATCTGATTTCTCATAATCAGATTACTGCTGTTACCTG